>NC_142169.1:68978279-69130995 GCF_029865625.1 Vigna umbellata
GTGGGTCACTTCGAAGTCCAAAAGGGAAGGCAGATACCTAAACTTTAGATGTTCATGTTACCAACACCTTCTATAGTTATTGCACGTATTATATGTGCGCAATGAGTTGCCAAAAAAAATGATGAATAGAACAGTACTGATGCTTAATGATGGAAACTGACAAGTCATGGAATGAAGGGGGAAACTGAGCAAGGTGAGAAATTTAGGCGTTGTGTTTGGTGGAAATGAGTTTGGACAAGAGGAAGGAATACTAAGTGGCCTTGATGCAGGGTATAATAGTGGGGCTTTTAATGCAGGGAATGTTGGGGAACAAGTAGAGCTATTGAAGAGACAAAAATGTTAATAGTGTGGAGGAATAATGGAGCTCTTAACTTGGTAATGTTTTAGCACCTTGGGAGTTGTAGGTGGAACTGTGTATGCCTCCTTTTAGTAACTATTTATGATATTTGATGAACAAGAACTAATGTCAGCTTTGTTTGCTCTATCATCTTCGCATGGATGTTACTCACTTGTTAATATAACATGCATATGTTTCTGATTTGCATTAAATGTGACATCAAACATGCATTGAATTTAGTATTAAGAACATTTTAGCAAATGGTCCCCTTATTTAATGTCTTGTTGAACTTGTATACCTAATGCATGAAGTGTTAGCATATCTCATTGCACCAAATATATGCATAAACACAATCATGGCGTTGCAAGGACTAACTGGTGGGTTGAACCAGCCAAAGTCAACAGTCATCAATTCAATCTTGATGAATGATTGAATTGAACATGTAATCTGGTACTGGTTTTTGGAGAGAGACTTACTATATGTATAAATAGGATGACAATGCCTTTTAATCTGTTTCGCATGTGATCTATACAAAAAATAGATTTGATTAGTCTATTTCGCAGAAAAAATGTGAATTAATTTATCTTACTCTTCCTGTATAACATTTGACCTATGAATTTACGTGTCAAACGTTTTGTAATTTTTTGTTCTGAAATATATTAGGTTTCTCAATTATTTAACATTTTTTAGTCGAGTTCTTAAACTAATTTTAAAAGATAATTAAAAGACACTTACGAAATCATTTGATCTAAAGTCAACAACAGTTTCTAGAAAACTTCTGCGCCTCCAGAATCATTCCACCCAATTTACAAACAATTCAGAAAAAGATTGAAGCTGAGCCCAAAAGAGTTCAAAAGAAAGGTTTTTGCAAAATGTGAATGATGGTAAAGCAAGTTACGATTTGAAAAAAGATAGCGTCTGTAGTAACCACAAAAGCCACTATTTACTCTACCCAATGTTTCATTCTCTGTCTTCAAAAACCTCATCAATTTCAGTTCCAATGCAACAATTATTTGTGGTTGCTCCGCCTAACTGTGATGAAAGGGTCCAAACAGATTGCTTCAAATAAATATTCTACCAACAAAATCACAATCATATATTTGTGTTTTGCATGAGATTGGGTGTAATGAAAGTAGAAATATATAATACAATAAAAAATGTAACAAAGAGGAATAAAGGCAAAATAATTTTCATATTGTTGTGTGAATTATTATCAAAATATCATATTTCATTTGAATTTTCATTTAAAGAAATAAAAAGAGACATGGGTGTTTTTTTTTTAACTCAACATTGTTGTAACTTTAATCAATAATGATAGAGAAGAAAAAAATATTACTTCTAGTGTTTTCTATTTTATTTTACTGCAAGTAGCGTTTTTCAATTCATTAAATCCTTAACCATACTAAGTCGATATATTTGATTTCTTTCTACGTTTAAACTGTTAAACTTCCATTTTTATCATCAAATCCTTGCATATGCTTATTTGTTACCAATTTCAGAGTAGAATGAGTAGAGATAAAGTATATACCCAAATTACTTTATACACTTATTACTGTTTGAATGAAGCAGTTTACCGAAAATGGAGTTTTTAGGCGGCAGGGCATGTGGTTGGGGGTAAAGTTTAACATTTATGTGAAGTAATAACCAAAAACAATGAAATAGTTACCGCCATTTGGAGCTGAAACCAAGGTCTTGGATTGGTAATTGAAATGAAAAAAGGGAATAGATTCCATGAATAAAAACCTAAAACCAGTACGGAGCTTAATACAGTGATTGATTAAAATGGTGATGAGTTTGAGAAGTGTAAAAGCATAACAACTTTTTAGGTTGGATTTGTAGTATTTTCGTGTATGCATAAAAGATCGTCTTGGTTTTTGCACAAGAAGGACCACTCTCCTTTCTTTCTATTATTCCATGCCTTCTTCTCACGCAAAAAAGGCCTTATAAACCCCACACTACACCCTGTCTAAGCCTTCCTCTACAGTGCTCCCTTTCACCAATCTGTTTCTCACTTTTTTCTCACTTCCCTCATGGCTTTGCTGTTCTTATCACCACCTCTTCTCTTCCAATCATAGTTTGTTAGTTATCTTGTGCCAAGTATATAGCAACAATAATTGTGGCCAATGGAGGATCAAAGTAAATTTCTTCTACAAATCAAGTTCATTGTCAACTCCTTATGCACCGAAACACTTTCCTTTCTCTCTGTTCACTCTTCACAACCTCTGTTTTCATGCATTCTCACTTTCTGTTTCTTGATTCTCCTTTATTTGCCTCATCTCTTCTGGAAGATAGTTCTGTCGCCAGTTCTCATCCTCTCAGGGCTTCTATTGATCCTCCTTCTCCGTCTCGGTGCAATTCAGAGGTCTCAAAATGAAGAGAACAAAATCCCGGTTGAACGCGAACCCATTGCCACCGAAGAAAACAGGGGAAACAGAGATGAGAAACAGGGGAACCCCGTTGAACCGGCGGAAGCCGATTCTCTCGACTATGTTTACAGGTGGGTAACCAGCGAATCTCAATTAGAGCTCAATTCACAAGCGGGTTTGCGGTCAAGTTCGCGTCTTGATGAGTCTTTCATGGAATGGAACGTGAAAGCGCCGTTGGAGGTTATATACGAAGGTGAAGAAACAGAGCAGGATCAGAATGGGAATCATGGCGAGGGAATTTTCAGGTACCCGTCGTTATCACGGTACTACCCGGAAACCGACTCCGACAGCTCGTCGGAAAGCGGGTTTCCGGGGAACGATAACACGTGCTTCCGGTGGGACGAGGAAGACAGAGAAGGGTTAATCGAAATAGCTCTGGACGGTTGCAAGAAGAGGGAGGTGGGGTTTCAGTTCGAGGAGGAGAATTTGATCGAGATTGATATTTCTCCGACGAGGCGCGGGGAATTTTCCGGCGAGGATGACCCGTTTTCCGGTGAGATTTGTTGCAACTAGTGTAATGATCAATGGTAAAGATTAATTAACACGGTGGATTATTATGGGATTTGTTTTTGGGGATAAGTGAAACGGAAAATTAGAGATTTGGAATTACTTTGGATTTGTATGTTATGTTACGGTATAGATTGCCTGTTTTTGACGTGATCATTATTGTACTATCGTTGGTGCCAAAGCTTTAAGGGCAATGAATTAATCACTAATCCCAAATATTCAAATGTGATTAAAGGTCTAAGACCCCCTCCCCTTCCCTCCATTAGTCTCTCCATTAATTAATGTATAGGTGAGATTTCCTCTATAGTCAAGGTTTTTGAAATTGAATTATAGTTGTGGAATGGAAAGGTTTAAAATTTGTTGGAGTTATGAAAAGTTTGAAAACGTAGTAGCATAGAAATAAATTTGGAAGCGTTGATAATTGTGAGAAGAGAAGGATGATGTAGTAGTCAATAATAGGTTGTTGCAGTTTGCACCCCCAAAATGGACTTTAGAAGCACTCCTACAACGTAGCATTTGCAATAGCGTGAAAGGCTACACCTACTTCAACACACAACCCCACTCCAAGTGCTCTTGCATGTCCCTTCTTCACCCACAAAACCTACATCCATCGAACGGAGGGAGAGTGACGTGACCAACTATCACTAACATTATTGTTTCATACATCAATACATAACAATAGTATATCGACATTATTATTATTATAAATCAAAATACAACTTCAAAATTGCTAAATTAATTTCTGTATCTTAAAATTTCTCTCGTAGTTGCAACAAATGAAAGAGGTCTTCATACGTATATAGAGAAGATTCCTATTTTAAAAATACAGCCATGTGCGTTGGAATTTCATCGGTAGCGCACATGGTGTGGCTGTTAAAAGTTGGGAGACGTCGAATTCCAAGCAAATTTACAACCTTTTATATGCAAATGCAACTACAAATAAAGTTTCGTATCGAATAAAAGAAGAGTTAAACATAAATTTATATACATATAACTATTTCATATCGGATAAATGAGAAGTTAAACATGAATTTATATACATATAGATATTTTTATTACTGAGAGGTTTTTTGGAAGTGGTACCAAAAACAAATATCATCTTCACAAAAATAATATTTTTTTATTAAAATTTTTTGACAATTAATATTATTAATTTCACTCCCATTTCTTAAAAATATTTTTTCTATTCAAATTTAATGTTTTTAATATATAAACAAAATTGTGTGACAGGTATTACGTTTTTTCTATTCAAAAGTGGTAATGAAAATTCAGCCTTAAACTTTATACAGCATTACTGAATTCCTTTACCACCTATCCACTGACCTACACCTACTGTACTAAAGATGTGAGAAACACATGAATCAAAGTTGTTCACGAGTCTCCCAAACTCGAGGGAATGGCTAAACAAAGAGGGCAAAGCAACACCAGACGACATGGCACATGTAATTATTTACCTGCACGTCCTTTCCTATTTTAATCAATTTTTTTTAAGCTGTCAAAATAGGTTACAATTCGCGAGTTAATCCGGTCCACCATAGGTTTGAATCGGGTTGGATTTGAAAAAATTGTACTTTTTTATGCAGGTCAGATTTCAATTTGGCTCATTTAAATCCGGTTCATGTGGGTTGAACCTGTGGTGGGTCGGATTGGCCCACCAACTCACCTACCTAATTTTATTTTATTAAAATTTAATTTTAATTTTATAAAAAAATATTTATTATTTTGTTTTTGCTTGAAAAAATTATTTAAGTTTCTTATTTTTAAAATTAATTAAACACCCATGTGTGGGAATGAAATTTGGGGGTAAAATTTGGTTAGATTTGAATTATATAAAGTTTGTAATTTTTTTATTTAAAAAAAATTGTAATTAAGTAAGTCTGTGGGCCAACCCGTTTACCCATCAACCCATGGTGGGTCGGACCAGGTCGGGTCGGGCCGGGTGACCGGTTTTGACAGCTCTAAATTTTTCTAACCATTTGCTTAAAAAAAACATTTTCAAAAAATATTATCCACAAATTAAAACCCACAAATTTGGAGTTTTAATTTTTTTTAAACATGTTTTAATCTATTTAAATTCGGTAATATATAAATGTTCACTTTTAGACACGGTAGATGATAAAACGTCGTCAAAGATTATATCTGATGTTTTTTTTTTCTATTATAATTAATGACAGAAGTTTACATTTTAACAATTAAACTTGAAAAGTCAACGTTTTTAAAAGTAAATACTGAAAATAATATTTTCTATAATTATAGGAAAAGTAAGTGTTTTTGTATAGAGATTTCAAATGATAAGATTTGTTTGAAAAAAGTTTTTAAATGTTTTTCTTCAATACTTTATGTTTTGTCCATTTAGTTGACTAACGGCCGCTCCACAAATTTTATGCAAACAGACGACCTAGCTTTAATTTTAGTTTTAACAAAATATGTGGTTTTTATTATTATATGAGGAGGATAAACAAAAATAAAAAGAATATTAAATGAAAATCAAAATACAATATTAAGAGACTATCAAATAATTAGAATTAATGGCAAAACTTGGTCATTATGACATAAGGAGTCACGGCTCTTCTAAAATTGTTTAATATTATTTTTTATATATATTTTAAAATCATATTTATATGTTATTATATTATTTATATTAAGGTTAAGAATTTTTTTCACCGTCTCACCATTTTATTCATTTATACTATTTATTTATATATTATTATTGTTTAAAAAATAAAAAACAATTTTATAAACATTAATTAATAAAAAAGTTAAAATTATGTTTCTTGCTATAAAATTTCTTCACCATAAGTTATTAAAAAAATGAGAGTAAACAAAATGTAAAAGAGAGATTGAGAGACGGAAATTGAAAAATTGAAAAACATATTATTATATTATATCTCCTGAATCAAAATTAGTATTCTATAATGGTTTATATATGTCAAATTTATGAGTCTTCTTTTACAATGTTTTTACCAAATTAGTAAGAATTTTGATTATGATTTTGGGAATTCTTTTATGAAATTGATGTGAATTCTAATTATATTTCTCTCCAAATTAGTATAACCCTAAATTATAAATTTAGAAATTTTGTAATATATAAAATTTTATAGATGTATTTGAGTAGAATAACGAATTCCGCTGGACATAAAGAACTAGTTGAATAATCTTGAATTGAAATAGAAATTAAAATAACGTTGTTGCGTGAATTCAGTGAATTAAAAAAATTAGAAATTCAAAAATACATAAGTGAATCACTAATGGTTTAAATAAAAGAATTGAGAAATTTTTTATTTAATTATAAAAAATAATTTATATAGAAATAATTTCCCTGTTGTTGAATATATTAATATCTTTACACTTTGCTTGGGGACAGTGAGGAGGATACTAAGCCCATTAATCACTTTCTTCTTTCAGCTTCTCTGCTTTCTTAAGATTTCTTTATTCTGTATTGGTTATAATAAAATATTTTATACTTCTTTTTTTAACATCTGTTGATTTTTTTTAAAAAAAATAGAATAATCCTATATAACAAAAATATTGTTACAATATTGACTTATTCAAAAATTAAAAATGAATATCAAGACATTTGATATGATAATGGAAATATATTGTTTGACTGAAATTTATTGGAGTTAGAATATAATTATACAAGTAACAATCTATCTTTTATTAATATATTTATTGTTAATGATAAAAAAACTAAAAAAATTGATGAAAATGTGTAACGTGAATAGATTTTTAAAATTTTAAATATTTTGAATTATTTTTTATGTTGTCCAGATTTAATTTTCGATTATATTATAATAGTTGAATTTGGTGTTGAGTGTGTTGTTATTTAAAATAATACATGTTTAAATTCAATTGAGTTGAAAAAAACATATCAAGTAAATATTCCTTATAAAATATTTGAATTAAGTAAATATTATGTATAAAATATTTGAATTGAAATAGAGGCTGTCAAATTTCAATCAACAAAAGAAATGCCCATTTAATCATTTTAAAGGAAAATTAATGTATAAATTTCACTAATAGCCAATTTTGATTTCCCTTGACACATTTTAAGAAAAAAACTAAGTTTTATTCACTAATTTTAAATATGTAATGCATGATATAATTTTATTTGAAAAGTTGTTAGAAAATTATTTTTGAGTGAGTATAACATTAACTAGTAATAAAAAAAAAGTGAAGTAACGGTTTTGGAAAGTGTTTAATTATTAGGCTATTGTTTCTTGCACCCCTACTATAGGATTCTGTGTAGCCCATTTTCCTTCCTCATTTCTCCCCATTTAGTATAGGACTGTGTCTAGCCCATTTTGCTTCCTCCTTTCTCTTTTCCTTTGTTTGTTATTCAGTCTTTCTCTTATCTTTCACCTTTTCCTTGTGACCCAATTTCTCATAATTATGGTATTTAGAACAATCCAAGTAACATTTCAATTTTAATAGTTTTAACATCATTATTATTATTATTATTATCATTATTATTATTATTATCATTATTATTATTATTATTATTATTATTATTATTATTATTATTATTATAAAAAACATCACATATTCAATAAATAAAATGAAACAATACGAAATATAAAATATATATAAATGTGCTATAATACCAAAATATATATACAATATGCTATATTAAATAGAATTCAATTACACATGAAACTAAAATATAATAATAGAATTTATTAAAAGACAAATATATATAAAGAAATTAAAAGCAATCTTACTGAGTGTCATTATTATAACAACCAACATACATACAATTTACTTATAAAAACAAATAGCGAAACACGAATAAAGTATGACGAAACAACTTGCCCACCAAGTTACCATACAATTAGTTCATACGACATCTATGGTTAATAAACAATCACTAAACTAAGGATTTCTTACCACTCTTCGTAACATATTCCATCTTTCTCAACATGAAAAAAATGTAAGGATAATCTCCAGTATGAAATTTCTAATATATACACTATACATAATCAATATAAGAACTTCTAATTAAAATTCTTCTCATACCACGTATCATCCACATTCATAATCATATCACAATCCATGATCATTTTCAATTTCAAATAAACAAATATTTAAAACCACTCAAGACAACACATGATTCATTAAACACAAAAAACTACACAAAGCATAAGGTATGGCACTCAGCGCAAAAGCTCTTACACTTTTGTTGCTCAATTCTACAAATCTCTTGCTTAGTGAATTAATTAATAAATTAGCTTCAGACTTACAGTGATAATTGACTTTTAGTGATATCCCACCACTTGCTCAACTCCAACCATTGTGACATTTGGATCTCTTTAGTGATAATACGAGCCTTGAAGCTATACAAGAAGCCTATGATTTAATAATATACAATTATTTTAAATATAAATTCAAATAATAAACAATATTAAAGTATGATGTTATCGGTACAAATAAAATCAACCTAAAATATTAATTTAAAAGAATTTAAAAAGTTGATAAATTTATTTTATTTTATAAAATGCTATGAATAAAAAAGTTTAACATATTAATTTGTTAGTTGAAATTAATTTAAAATTTTTTCTATTAATATTATTTTCTATTAACAACTTTAAAACAATTTAAAATAAAATTTAGTATAAAATATAAATTCAAATATATTTAATATTGTTAAAAATATTTGTATAGTATTTCTATACAACTTAAAGCTGGTTTCAATTTAAAGAGTAGTGAAATTGTTTAAATTAAAAAAATTGAAAAAAAAATATAAAATACAATAACCAATTTGATATTAAGATAGTGACACATGCAATTACATGTGACATCGTGACATTGTCACGTTACATATTGTTACGTATGATATTAGTTTGACACATAATAAATTTTTATTTAAAATATTTTAAAATAAAAAAAAATCAGGTAAACTACAAAGTAACATGTAACACATCTTTAACGTTAGAAAGTATTAACATAAAAGGTTTAATTGCATTAAATTTTTGAAAATAAAAATTATATTGGAACATAAAATAAATGAACAGGATATTTTTCAAAGATCAAATAAATGATAACAGTGGTAGTGGTAGAAACCTGCATAAATTATAGTAATACCTAAATTATAGTTAATAAAATATTTAATTGTTTAATATTTGTTAATAAAATATTTGATATGTAACATCCCAAAATATAGTATAAACCACATAAGAGAGTCCTCACATACATAATAATGTAAAATAATTGTTTATCCATATAAAGTGTCTATCTAGAATATAAAGTATTCTCTTTATAGTTATCCAAAAATAACTATAAATTTAAAACTTTGTATGTGTACATTAAGATCCTCAAAATTATCTACAAGATTCAACTAAAATAACTATTCCGCAGGATCACCTCTATCCAATGTCTGCTCCAGTGATACCTCATCTCTCACCTCTGCTCACATCTATAGGATGATCATTGCAGAAGAAAGAACACCAATACATACACAATACAAACACACAATAGGATAAGCTATTTTAAACAAGATTAATCATATATTCAATTACTAAGTTTCATACAATCATATATGTTCATTCACATCACATAAACTCTTCATACATGACACTATAATGACTTTGACTGTTCGGACTTAGAATGATTGTCGAGTTATGGCGGGTCGTGCACTCGTGGTGGCTTTTACTGCTTTGCAAAGCCATTGCCAATGAGTTTCACCCTACCACACTCACGTGGTTAGTCTGTACCATGCCTTGGAGCATACTGGAAGCCCCCAAGACTAAAACCTCTTACTATTCCTCACGACACGGATCAATCATCTCTACTTGAGAATGAAAGACCATTGGAGTTTCAGGATAACCCCCAAAACTAAGCTCATCTTGTATTCATTCTAAACATACTCGAATCTTAATAAAAGAGTTCACTTTGGATCACAACATAGGATACCACCATGTAATCTCTCCGTGAGGTTCGTGGAATTACGTCCATCGACTATACTTGAAATCACATACTTTGAAATCAAATACTTTCACTTTGGAACATAACTCATAACAATAATCAATTATGTAATGTAAGACAACTCAAACATACTTCACATTGCACTCAAATATTAATTTAAAACAACTTAAAACCAAAAGAAAATAGTAAACTAAACCTCAACCATTCGCACAGCGCACACATTTTCAGAACGAATTCAGAGGGGAACAGTGATCCATGTATAACATTATTTAATATTTAAATACCAGGGCTTTAATGTTCCAAAAAAAAAATATATATAATAATAATAATTATTATATACATTAAGAATCATATATATTTATTATTATTATATTAAGTACAAATAATTAAATAATTCTAACTAATATTTATGTACTGAATTTTTATTTTCTTTATCAAACATTCAATTAACGTGGAATGATCAGATCTGCCTCCAGTTTAATCAGGCGGATCTGAAGGGCACGCTGCTCCACCAAACCAAGTTTCCCCATTAGTACCGACGCGTCAAATTATTTTTCTCTAAAGTCCAAATAGGGCGTAGCACAGAGTCTTCTTCTCCCAGTAACACTCACACCTGTAGTTTGTTAGTTAGGGTTTTACAGAGAGTGTAAATGGCGATAGCGCAAGATTTGTATCCCTCAGAAGACGACCTTTTGTACGAAGAGGAGTTGCTTCGAAACCCTTTCAGCCTTAAGCTATGGTGGCGTTACCTAATTGCGCGTTCGGAAGCTCCGTTCAAGAAGCGCTTCGTGATTTACGAGCGGGCACTGAAAGCGCTTCCCGGAAGCTACAAGCTGTGGTACGCGTACCTCCGCGAGCGCCTCGACCTCGTTCGCAACCTCCCCGTCACTCACTCTCAATACGATACGCTCAATAATACCTTCGAGCGTGCATTAGTCACCATGCACAAGATGCCGCGAATTTGGATTATGTATCTGCAAACCCTAACCAATCAGAAATTGGTTACTCGAACTCGCAGGACCTTCGACAGGGCTCTCTGCGCCCTCCCCGTCACCCAGCACGACCGTATCTGGGAACCTTATCTTGTGTTCGTTAGCCAGAAGGGTATTCCAATTGAGACTTCTCTTCGGGTTTATCGCAGGTATTTGAAGTATGATCCTTCTCACATTGAGGATTTTATTGAATTTTTGCTTAATTCGAGTCTCTGGCAAGAGGCTTCTGAGAGGCTGGCTTCGGTCCTCAATGATGACCAGTTTTACTCCATTAAGGGTAAGACCAAGCACCGGCTTTGGTTGGAGTTATGTGATTTGCTCACTCGCCATGCCAATGAGGTTTCTGGGTTGAATGTGGACCCTATCATTAGGGGTGGGATTAGGAAGTTCACTGATGAGGTGGGTAGGCTTTGGACTTCGCTTGCCGAGTATTACATTAGGAGGGGTTTGCATGAGAAGGCTAGGGATGTGTTTGAGGAGGGTATGTCTACTGTTATCACGGTCAGGGATTTTAGTGTTATATTTGATTCTTACTCGCAGTTTGAAGAGAGCATGCTTGCTTACAAGATGGAGGAGATGGGGTTGAGTGATGAAGAAGATGATGAGGGTGAGGAAAATGGCTTTGAGGAAGTGGAAGAAGAGGATATTCGTGTCAAAGGAAGATTGGTGGAGGAGGATTTTGAGAGGAAGATTTTGCATGGGTTTTGGTTGAATGACAAGAATGACATAGACTTGAGGTTAGCTCGGTTTGATTACCTTATGGAGAGGAGGCCGGAATTGGCTAACAGTGTGCTTTTGCGTCAAAATCCTCATAATGTAGAACAGTGGCACAGGAGGGTAAAGCTCTTTGAAGGGAATCCTACCAAGCAGATACTGACTTACACTGAAGCGGTGAGGACGATTGATCCCATGAAGGCAGTGGGAAAGCCTCACACTTTGTGGGTTGCGTTTGCTAAACTGTATGAACAGCACAAAGATCTTGCCAATGCCCGTGTCATATATGACAAGGCAGTGCAGGTGAACTACAAAACTGTGGATAACCTGGCTAGTGTCTGGTGTGAGTGGGCTGAAATGGAGTTAAAGCATAAAAATTTCAAAGGAGCACTTGAGCTGATGAGGCGGGCTACAGCTGAGCCGTCAGTTGAGGTGAAGCGAAAAGGTACCCTCAGTTATCCATGTTCACATTATCTTCTTCTTAGGTGTCGGAAAAATCGATCCAAACTTTTAAGTTTAATCTGGCCATTCCTGACCATTTTAAATCAACTTCAGTGGGTTCGTTTTCGTGTTCAATTGAAATATATATGGTTTGTAAATGTTGTGTCTGTTTCTAGTCTCCATTCAGTCTTGATTTTCAATTTAATGATCTACTTGATAAAATTATACTATGAAGCTATTAATCAAAAACAAGATTCACATGATATTATACACAGCCATAGACACAAAAAGGCCTTGTAAAGCACCATCTTTGACTTCAATTTCACCTATATAACTTCAGCTAACTTTGAGATTTCTTCTGCATCTGTTATTCTACGTCATGGTTTAACCAAGAGACTTGCGTTTGCTTGTTGTGTCTCCTAAGAAATGATTTCTTGGGAGAAAAGTATTTCTCAAGACCTGCTTCTACTGACTTTTGTAATCCTGGTTGAGAGTGGATATCTCTGGAACATAAAGAGTTGGCTTACATCTGGATCAGTAGTTTTTGTGTGTCCTAGATGTAATAAGATTATAAGATAATCATGTTTACATTTGATGCTGTTTTGTGTTATTCAATGACAATGTTCAAAAGATAAATATCTTGTGTTTATAAATTGTGTCGTATGAATGGTTATTATGTGCTATGTGCAAGGCTTTGAAGGGCTTGTCGTTGTGATCCTTTCGGCTTGTTGTTTTGATCCTGTCAGTACGTTGTTAGTGTCAATAAGCTTGTTTATAAGAATATCCTACATAAGCCTGTTCAGCTAAAAACTTGTTCATAACTGGGTTTTGGTTTAAAATAGATTGAGAAACTAGTTTATAAAAAGAAATTCTAACTGGTTTTAAATAAAATGTATTAGATTTTAAATTCGAACCCCTTTAAGTGGTTTTTGTTTGTATATGGATCGAATTTATTACAATCCATGTCGTCCCCACGCAAGAAATGTTGTTATGGAGAGTGGACTAACTTTTCAATTGCCTTTTGCCTTACTTTTAGTGGCTGCGGATGGGAATGAACCAGTCCAGATGAAGCTACACAAATCCTTGAGATTGTGGACATTCTATGTTGATTTGGAGGAAAGTCTAGGTTCTTTGGAATCTACATGTGCTGTTTATGAGCGAATTTTGGATTTACGAATAGCCACACCGCAAATAATAATCAATTATGCATACTTTTTGGAGGTAGGATGTACTTTTTTTGTGCTTTTGGATTCTTCTGAGCTGATTTTGGCTTATCGACAATTTCTTTCATTTATTTATGCAGGAACATAAGTACTTTGAAGATGCTTTTAAAGTTTATGAAAGAGGAGTAAAGATCTTTAAGTACCCTCATGTTAAAGACATATGGATTACTTATCTCTCTAAATTTGTGAAGAGATATGGAAAGAATAAATTGGAGCGAGCAAGAGAATTATTTGAAAATGCAGTTGAATCGGTATGCACAATTTTTTTATTGATAGATTTCCAAAATCTAAGCGTTCTTTAAGTACAATTTCTTCACAAGTTTTACTTTATGATCCTTTAGCAAGACTTAAGGGTGTCAAAAGGATGAATTGGCTTAATTCTTAGTCTGATTAATGGATTATTTTTTATCTATTAAAACTCCATTTAAAAAGTCTAATCCATTCCATCCATGAAGAAGTGTGTTTGTGACAACTGAAAAAATTGGATTGTTTTGATAATTGATTATTCAAATAGTCAATTATAATCAAAAATTAGTTTTTGTTAGGGTGAATTTACTGAAAAGTGATTGTAAGATAATTATGTTTGTTTGGGGACGAAATCATATACAATAAGTTTCTAAAAGGGGGTTGGTAGCTGTTTATCATCGTTAATAGATTATTCAAATGGATGGGTAGTTTGGGAATTATGCTTTTAAAAGTAAAATAAGCTTTCCAACTTAAGCAAACAGTTGGACTCTAGAGATTCAAGACAGATTATTTGAGGGAAAAAAAGCTGTTTTGGAATTTAAGCTGATCGAACCAGACAAGAATGCTTTTTAAATAAACAATTGAAATATCTAGAAAACAGCTGAAATGGGGAAATTCAATATCTCCCAAACACACTAACCATATCTAATGGATGGATATCAATCCTTGCACAAAAGCATTATATTTTAAGAATTAAATAGTTTTTATTTGTAAAATATTCTCTCTCTACTCTATTCTTTTTTCAAAAACAATTTCGTATACTACTTTTCTATGTTTTTAGTTAACTGTTTAGTTTTTATTTTGTATTTGTTAGTTAAATGGTATGCTTTTTGTGCAATAAGGATTCCAATCACAGGTTACGTGTTGCATGTAGCATGATTAAGAAAAACAATTTGTTATGTCATTTTGGAACTGAATATTGATTGCAAGAAGAAGGCCTGGCCAGAAAGGGAAATGATGCTAACATTCTCGGGACGGGAGAGAGAAGGGAGAGAGACAGAGAAGAGATGGTGGAGAGAGCAGAGAGGAGAGAAGAGTATTAAAAAAATTAAATATGATAAATTAATTTTGGTATAATTTTGATCCATTATCATTAGTTAGATGATCCTTTGAATCTGATCATAAAAGCAGATGGATTGTGTTATCCTTCCGTTTAATTTACAATCCATTCAATCTGATCCAAGACTTTCCATCAATGATGAATGGATTGGATTTTCAATGGATGTAGATAGATAATTTATTGGACCTATTTGTCACCCTAACAAGACTGTGGTCAAAACGCACAATTGTGGATATATTATATTTCCTTTGTTGAACCTTTTGAATTCTTTTAATGCATAGCAATTCTAACCTAATCCGTCTTCTGGATCATGCTTGCCAAGCAGGCTCCAGCTGATCAAGTGAAGCCACTTTACCTGCAATATGCCAAGCTGGAGGAGGACTATGGTCTAGCTAAGCGAGCTATGAAGGTTTATGATCAAGCAACTAAGGCTGTTCCTAACAATGAGAAGTTAAGCATGTATGAGATATACATTTCTCGTGCAGCTGAGATATTTGGTGTGCCCAAAACAAGAGAGATCTATGAGCAGGCAATTGAATCTGGTCTCCCAGATAAGGATGTCAAAACCATGTGTTTGAAGTATGCTGAACTGGAGAAAAGCTTGGGAGAAATTGACCGGGCCCGTGCAGTATATGTATTTGCATCTCAGTATGCAGATCCACGATCTGATCCCGAGTTTTGGAATAAGTGGCATGAGTTTGAGGTTCAGCATGGGAATGAAGATACTTTCAGAGAAATGCTTCGTATTAAGCGAAGCGTCTCTGCAAGCTACAGCCAGGTTACTTTGACTTTTATGTTTTCTTTTGTGAGGCTCTAACCTTGATATTTGACTTGTATTCTAATCTTACTTCAACTGTTTTTCCAGACACATTTTATACTGCCCGAGTATCTAATGCAGAAGGATCAAACTGTGAATCTCGATGAAGCCAAAGACAAGTTAAAACAGGCTGGGATCCCTGAGGACGAAATGGCTGCTTTAGAAAGGCAATTAGCACCAGCAGCTGACAATACTGTGACAAAAGATAGAAAAGTTGGATTTGTGAGTGCTGGAGTGGAATCTCAATCTGATGGAGGGATAAAAACTAATTCAAATCACGAGGATATTGAGTTACCAGAAGAAAGTGATTCTGATGATGATGATGATAAGATTGAAATTGCACAAAAAGATGTTCCTTCTGCTGTGTTTGGTGGTTTGATTAGAAAGAGAGACGAGGATGAAAAGAATGGAGAGGTAGATGCGGCAAAAGATAAGGATAATGAAAATCGGCTTGGTGCTCTTGAGAGAATAAAGAGGCTAAAACGAAATTAAATGCTCGGTCTAGGTTTTTCGGATAAAATTTTGGTAGCTGTGAAATTAGTTTTGGTTTGTATTATGTACTATCAATCCAAAGATAACGCTGAAGATCCTTTCTGATGGTGCTAAATCGGTGAATCCCCAGCGGAGTCTTCATTTTATTTTTAAGGTTTGTTTAACAACTTCTCCAGAAGGGCTTTGACGAGAAAAAAATGGATATAATTTTCATTGTAAGTTAAAATGCTTATGCATAAGCTAAAAATAAAAGTTTGAAAAATTTTGTAGAAGTTACGTGGGAGAACTTTTACCAGTTAACTCATCCATAAGTGAATTTTAATCTCATTTTTTTTCTTATTTTTCTCTCTTGGAAGTCCTCATGGAAAAGTTCATCCAAACATGCTCTTACTTTAGTGTTATAAAATGCTTGCTAGGCCCAAACATTTCTTTGAACTTGATTTCCAATTTGTGTATCTCTCCACTGTTTACGACTTTATTTGCATCATGATTTTATATTTTCTTCAATACAGGGAAAACGGGGCCACTATTTTTCCTGCAATGTGCATCAAGTTATCAGGTCTCAGTGAAGTACAAAACAGGGTACATGGTTGCTGATATAGATTTGTCAAAAATTGAAAAAAAAATTGTTACAATTTAATTTTGCAGCCATGATTTGTACCCTCAAATTCAATAGCATAGTTAACCAAGTTTGGTACTGTAAATGTCAAATCCATTGCTGACACTGAGTAAATATTGTGTTATTGGGGTTCTTACTGCAAATGGCAGCATTTAACAATCATGATCCATTGCTGACTCAAATCTGGAATGAAAAATTTGAGTTTGTCATTGATCAGTTCTTTTGAATCAAGTGTCACAGTACAATTATGTTCTTTAAATATGGATCCTATGCATTTCCTTGAACTTTTTGTTAGACTTTATCTCTCCATGATGTATATTGGCTTGAAACCTTCAAACATAAAAAGCATTTTCATGTTACATGGAGAAAATGATGCTTTGCAATCTTACTCTGTAAATAATTTATTTGGACATGTTTTCCCTTTTTGTGAGTTGACATTCTTAGAAATTTGTGAGTATTCACTAGAAGGAGAATTTTACATGATGCCATAATTTTTCCAGTTTATACGCATCTTCGTGATATTTGTTGGCTGAGTTATCTCTGGTATTCCTGAAATGTTTGGGTTCACTCTTTTTTCTACTTCAATGACTTAAACGAGTGGGATCAAATTGAAAAATGAATCCAGCACAGGTTTTTAATTTATTTTACGTATGACCTTACAGGCTATTTTTGTCGCAGGACTTAACAAGCTTCTCCCTTAATGATCTACTTAGCTTCAGTGATCTACTTAGCTTCTGCCAAGGTATTTAGTAAGTGATGCATTATAGCTTAAATGAGGAAATTCTGGCATGGTAGGATGTTGTTGATCTATGACTGGCTATGTAGAAAATAGAATAGGAGTAGGGGCAGTTACATCAGAGGAACCTCTACAGCGGACGTATCGTGATAGTAGAGAGCTAATTTTGCTAAATTATCTGCAACCATATCGTCACTGCATTTGGTTAAGAGAAGCGCAGATTATTCCCTCTATGCGTCGTACCTGCACATTCCATAGCAATTCAGCGAATGAGTGATGTACAAATAAGAATGACCTAACATAGGAGGAAAACAAGTTTAATTATCTTATATCCATTTAAAAATAATCAAATATTCATATTTAATAGATATATTGTTCTCATATCTATCTTTACTAAATACTCATCTTCAAATCCACTTTTTACTGTATCAATATAAATTAATTAATTTTTACAAAGAAAATCACGACAAAGAAAATACAAAATTATTAAATATTTAATATAAAAAAGTATTATCATGTATCCAATATTAAATATTTAGAAATAAATTACAATTTTATATATTAGAATACAAAATATTTCACATTAATCAAAATATTTATTAAATTTATAAATGTTAATTATACAAAAATCATAAAATTAAAAAATATTTTTAAAAATGTATAAAACATAAACAAATATTCAATTATAAAAATATTTTAAATATCTATTTACTTCCTTTATCTAAATAATGATATCTTTTTTATATACTAATAAAAGTTATAATATACTACTTAGAAGAATAAAAAATAACAAATATTAAATTAATAATAATTAAAATTTAAATAATATCTTTTACCTTTTGAATTTCTTGATAATCATAGACAATATTAATGAAAACGAAATTAAATTATTATATTATATGAAATTATGTCTTTATACAATTCAAGTGATAAAATTACTTTAGATGATTTAACAAATAAAAATAATTATATGAAAGATCATTAAATTAATATTTTACATGATAAAATTAAATAACAAATAAAAGTATTAAAAAGAAATAAAAATGATCAAATGTTTATCTTAAAAATAAGTTGATACATTATTGAATGAAAAAGTAAAATAAATATATAATTAATACTATGATAATATGGAAAATATCTTCAATATTAAATATTTTTTTTTCAAATATCAAACTAGTTAAACTGTTTAGAGATAATAAATATTGTTTTAATAAAACAAATAAAACAAATGAAACGAAAGATAAAAAAGAATAAAAAAATATAAGTTTTTTTATTACTTAAGAGTAAAATATTTTTATATAAAAAAATAATAAATAAAAATATTAAGAAAAATAAAATTTAAATCTAAGATATAAAAACTATTTTATTTACTATGATTGATAATACACTACTTAAAGATAATTGTATAAAGACGGAATTGGATATTATATATATATATATATATTTATTTATTTATTTATTACTATTCTCAATTAAAAAAATTAAACATTAATACATGAATTTCCGTATTATCATACTTGAATTTCCGATAGAAACGAAAACAAGTTGTGGTAACAAGTTTATATGTCATGTATAAATTAGGGCAATTTAAAATGTTTAAAATGTATGTTTGGAAGGATATGGTTTTACTCAAAACGTTCCGATGTATGTGGTCAAATTTACATCATATTCATTTTTGTTTTGGTCCTGGGATTTTTCTGGATAAGAGGCTTTCATTTCTTAATTGTTTTTCTAATAACGTGTCTCATTAGCTCTTCACTGATTATTTAGAAGGGAACATAATCTTTGATTTGTACTTATTTATTTTTTCTTTTCTTAAATATTTTCCGTTTTTGGGTTGACTTTTGTCCATTTAAACTGTGTCCACGTTCAAAAGACGAAAGCCGGTGATCTAATAGTCAAAGTTTCAAACTTCACTCCTTCTTTTCACATTATTTTTTTTTCTTTTGCAAATATTTACTTTATTGGCTTTCACATATTTGTCTTTTAGTTTGAGTGGTTAGTTCGAGTGTTATTTTCTTTTTATGATTTAATTAATATTTAATACTAATATTTTTAATTGAGTTTATATTAAAAAACTTCAAGTATTTATATATATTTTTATATTTTTTTAAATAAATGTGTATCTTTTAAAAAATAAAAGTTATAAGATTGTTTGATTTAAAACAAAAAATATGAACTGTTGCATAAATTTCATTATTTATTTATTAGATAATATGTATAAAACTATAAAAGTTAAAAATAGTGTATTTTGATAAGTTTCTCAAAGGAGTTTACTTGAAGTACACTAATTGTAAGATATGCATGGATATCTATAATTATCTTTTGCTTCGTGTATAGTAATATTTTTAATACTATATTAAAAAGTGTATTTTTAAACCAAATTCAATTTTAAAAAAAAGATATATAAAATAATATTTACATCCACTTTTATTTATTTATATATATATATATATATATATATATATATATATATATATATATATATATATATATATATATATATATATATATATATATATATATATATATATATATATATATATATTAAGATATCGTCTTAGGGACTTTGAACAATTACTTTTTAAAACATTAAGTTTAGGGATATACTTCTTTTAACTATAGCAATCTATCATATATAATTTCCAGCCATAAATTGTTTCATTTTACGTTTACGATGAGGAAAAATTTGTAAAATACAATGTTAGAAAGATAAAAACAAAATTAAAATATTTTTATTTACAAATTAATTTATAGTAATTTTGTATACCCCAACAGAGTTACAAAGAGGAACATATCTAATGCGATGTGTTTTTTCTGTATTTCTATCCTATCTAATTCATGTTTAACTTGAACCACATATTTGGGATATGGATCTTACATAGCCACAAAACAAACAAAAAATAATAATGATCATCACCCTAACCTAACCCTAAACTTATATGCCAATAAAATAAAATAAAATAAAACAAAACAGTTATTCAACTGCAAAACTATCACTGTCTATACCCTATTCAACTATTTACACTGTTTTTTCTTCCTTTTGTCTGTAAAATGTAACTAACAAAATATTAAATCATTGAGACTAAGCGGCACCGCGGCTAACCATCTGCATGTACTGTTCTAAGGATTCTTGTCTCTGCAACCTCATCTCCTCGTTGAACTTCCGTATGAACGCTTCCACGCGCCGATTCAACTCTTCTTGACTCAGCGACGGCTCTTTCCGCAGCCTCCCGGCGGTGGAAACGTCGGTGAAGATCTCGCCGGACTTGTTTTCAAGAGACGGAGCGAGGTTGCCGCGGCTCTGCCACGTGTCACACTTCTTCATGTGTCTGCTCAATGGCACGGATCGACCTTCCGTTATGGCCTTCCACGTGCTCTCCAACGTTTCGTGCCGTTTGGCCTTGCCCACCACCTTCAACGCTCTCCCACCTGCACATTCTTCGGTTCAGTCAACTTTGTTTGAAAGCCGCTACATGCAACTTGCTAAACGACAATAACTTGCGCGTATTCAAACTTAACTGTTATACATTGTTTTAACGTATGGAAACAATAATGACGTAATAAATGATCATTTTATAAAAATTACTGTAGAAAAGTTTTTCAATGACATTGTATAATCATTATTAAACTGAATTTGAATTAATAGGTGAGTATGTATACCTTCAGAAGTGGATTTAAGGAATTTCCGGTGAGTGAACCTAGCAGACACGAGAGGCTTCTCCGTGGACGATGGAATCTCCGTTGAGTCTGTTCTCTTGAGTGTGATTTCTTGGTGGATTATTTCCTTTTCCACTTCTTGTTCTTGGAGGAGGGATTTGGGTTGAAGAGGTGGCGGAGGAGTTGGATCGGATTGAGGTTTGGAGTGGTGGAACCTGGAGGATGCAACGATGGAGATGATGATGGTGTTGAGAAGGAGGAAGAGGTAAGGAGGCTTGAAGCAGAGAAGGAGGAAGGTCCATACGAGAGGGAGGTGGGTGGCGGCGATGGGAAAAGACACTTTTACTCCCAAGGCCGCGAACATGAGAGCGGCCCAGAGCAGGAGAAGTTTCCAACTGCGCATCTTTTGTAATGAGATGAGAGTGTTGAGAAGAGGTATGTCGGAGTGGGATAATTTATAGAATGGGGATGACTCTGGGTCCACACTCATCATTAAATCTCAACCGTTCAATAGTGGGACTTCATCATAGCTCTATGCCGTGTAGACCCCTCCCATCCCTTCTATTTGTTCTTTTCTCAGTGGGGCTCGTTTTGGCAGAATAAATGGATTTTTATATTAAATATTAACTACCATGTTTAACTGGAATTCTTGATAATGAGAAAAAAAGAAAGAGAGAGACTGTCAGTGTGTGTTGGAAACAGATGAATGGTATAATATGATTTGACCGTGAAAAAAACATCGATAAGATGTTAGAAAAATAAAATAAAATAAATTGAATAATAGATTAATTTAATTGGAATAAGAATGGTTATGAATTAAATTTTTGAAAATAATTAATTATGTATTTCGTGGAAATTATATTAAGAAATTTAAATTTTAAATTTAATATATTTATATAATTAATTTTAAATCAAATAAATTATTTTGTCTGCGTGAAAAATAAGTTTTCTTTGATTTAGTTGGATAAATTGTGTGATATTTATAAAACTTAATAAAAATTTATTTCATATTTGTATCATTTTTATTACAAAATCATGGAATTCTCTTTTTCAACTGATAATTTAGTTCCATATCATATGCTTAATAGTAATAGTATTTTATTTTTTACAGTTGTCTAAAATTTATTTATATTTTAAACATTAAATTTTCTTTTAATAAATGCATACTTGACATCACATGACATAAAGATTTTAACAAAAAAATTAAAAAGAAACAAAAAAAACATAAAGGATCACATCATATCATATAAAAAGTATATCATAAATTAAATTTTTTATAGGATTGAAATATACTTAAAATCTATTGTTTAACGTGGAATCATAAAAGCATAAGTTTAGTGAAATTTGTTGCTGGTTAAACTCATTATTTCATTCTCTCTATTGAATAATTATTAAATTATATATCGATGTATGATATCATATATATATATATATTTTATATCGAGGGAAGATGTATTGAAAACTTCACATCCATTAATAATTAATAAAGCCAAATTACACTAGTGTAAACCTTATCATATAATTACATGATAAAATAAAAATTAATGAAAACTGGTCTTTACATTAATAAAATAAATTTAATTGATTTTCTAACTAAAAACTACTTATTTCAATATTATTCTAAAAAAATAATTAACATTGGTATTAACATCAATTAAAAATAATTTTAATTAATATAAAATTGAAAAAAATAATATTTAAAACTAGCTGACAAAACAGTATTAATATACATCAAGAAAATCTTAAATAGTATTAATTGATAAATAAATATGATAAGATCAACAATAAAATAATTGATAAAGTCAATTAAATAAAATCACGAATAGTTTTAGTCTAAAATTATATTTTTGTCAAAAAATAATATTCAAATTATAACACATAAATCTAAATCAAACCAGTAATATTTCAATCTTAATCAAAGTCCACAACACTTTAACGAAAATTGAATTGAAGAAAAAAAGTAAATAAATTTTAAAATATGAACAATTTTAAACTATTATTTTTTAAAATACAATATTAAATTTTCTACTTTTAAGAAATTATTTATAATTATATTTTTCTTACTTAAATAACATATTTTAATAATAAATTATTTTTAAATTGTTTATTAAAATAAATTATGTAACGTCCCAAATTACTCCTGGCTAAGCACGCTTAACCATGGACTTCTTACGAGTTAGGCTACTGAAAATCAAATGCATTTGGTGATATGAGTAGTCAAATCAATCCCTTTAAGCTATCCTTCAACTGTATAGTTTCATACCTACACAGTCTCTAGATCCCTCTCATTCCGGTGTATGTTCGATTCATCCATGGGTCCCTTCCACTGGAAGCCTGCCAGAAGCCGCTACTTGTCTGTGCCCCTTGCACATCGTGCCTCTTGCACCGGCGATCACACTCTCCGCCGTCATCAGTGCCCGGATATCACAAATTACCCTTTTAACACATTATTAAATTTTATATACCTTAATGATGCTATAATAATTACAATGAAAATTACTTAATACTATAAAGATCATTGATAAGAATTGTAAGACGATTCAATGAGATAAATGATTGTGAAATATATCATGACACTAGGAATATTTGAGTTAAGGCAGATTAGTGTATGGACAAATATTATAGCACTAGAAGAAAAAAATAATAGTTTAAAATTTATGAGAGTGGTGGAGCTGTTCACCATGGAACCAATCCAACATTTCAACTTTCTTAATTATAGCATGCCAAACTAATTATAAATAAACTTATACAAAGTATTACTATGAAGTATCATTATGAGTTCTAATATATTTAAACTTCATCCATCTTTTATTATCATATGAAATTTTATTAAAATAAATAAAAAAAGTAAAAATTATTAAAAGTTACCAACTGATAATAAAAATTGCATCTCACGAAAATTAGTCAACTTTCTCTTCTCATAGTTTACAAATTAAGTTATATATAATTAACAAGAATGATTAGAGTTTATTAGAACACTGTGAATGTTTTGGTTTGTTCTTAGAATTTTTTTAATTATTAAAGACCAATTATCTTTAATTTTTTTTATATTTTATTACAGATGTTCAAAGTAACTAAATTACAAAAAATTTCAATTTGATTACAATTTCAAATAGTTTAATTAATTATTCTTCCTCGCCCTAAATACAAAGCTATTTATACATAATATAGAACACTTTTAACAAAAGTTACATATATTAATAACAAATAATTTTTTTTAACTTTTAAAATAAAACCATACAAAATTATAGGTATTATTAATATTATAAAAAAATAATTATTTATTAATAAAAAAACATATGTGTATGTAAATATTTAATTGGATTAAGCAACAATTTTTTTTTCATTTATGAAAACTACAAAATGTTGTTTCAAGATATAGAGTTATTTTACAATATGTCTTATATTAAAGACAAGAATGAGTATTATTTAAAAGACCATTTTTTTTCATACTAATTAAGCATCAATTATTTTACATCTATATTATCTTCTGCTTTTTAAAAAATAGCTAAATTATTTTATACCAAAATATATGACTTCTTTCGTAATTTTCAAACCTGATATAAAGTAATTTTGTGGCTATTTTGTAAAATTAAACAAAAGGATAATTTATTTTTGTAGAAAAAATAATTTGCTTCTTTTAAGAAAATAATATATTTTTTACAGATAATTATATTTTATCTGGCTTAACGAGTCTGAATATATATATATATATATATATATATATATATATATATATATATATATATATATATAATGATATAAAATATAAACATAAATAATTTTCTATTTTAATAAAAATAATATATTAATAGTTTTCAAAATATAACTTATAGAATGTCATAGATATGATTTAATATACGTTACCACATTTATTTTAGTTTCATAGTTAAGATATTATTTACTAACCATTATAAAACCATTTTTTTAAATTTAATCAAGAAATCCATATTGTTTCGGGTATAGGATTGAAGTCTCGTACTCAAAGCACTCTAAGTTAAAGACCAGACGAACGTGACTCAAGTTAGTAATGTAACCGGACTGTTGGAGAGTAAATAATACATGTATATTGTGCATCTTGTCCTAAAGTCATACCTGAGATCTTTATTTATACTAATTGTGATGGACTTCTACCTTTCGCCGATCTAATAACGGTCTAATCGCACCTTAATCTTCATTAGGGCATAATGAGTTATTATCGTTTATAATCTAATCATGTGGTCAACCTAGGTGTTCGGCCTAATAATTGACTTCGGTGGTCATCCTGGAAGGACGACCATAGGACCGTACGGAAAGACGAACGTGTGAAAGATTGATAACTTTAGAGGATAGTAAAGTACACATATTTTAAGATTTTTTATGTTTATTATTTTTTTTAGTAATTTATTTAAACCATTTTTTATTCAAAACAAAAAGTCTCTACTCAACAGAAAAAATAAAAACTAAAGAATATTTTTTGTTGTTTTACAAACTTATTGTTTTTTATATTATTAAAATAAATATATAATTAATAATGTTCTTCCGATTCTTTTAAAATTAATATATAAGCGAAATAAGTGCACGGTCAATAGCAACCGCGTCAACGAAGACGTTGCTATAATAGCCAATTTTAATAATACTCATTTTATAACTGACTCATTATTTTATTTAAGAAGATTTTGTTGTTCTAATAACCAGAGTTATTCAAAATTGGAAAAATGTTACTTTTGTTAATTTCATACAACAGCACTATATTACTTCAGCGAAAAATATTAAGTAGTTCTTTCTATAGTAAAATTAGTTTATGTTATTTTTATTAAATAATTAAAAAGATACTATATTAAAATACAAACAAAAGTCTCATATAAAATAAAACAAGAAATGAATATGAGTTTATATATATATTTCTTGATAAAATATTTTTTAAAGTGATATCAAAAATAAATTCTTAATAACTTAATTGAGAATGTACAATAGACGTAGGTGTCTGTTTTCCTTTCCTTACCATACATATCTTATTAATAATTATTTTAACGACACTAATGAAAGAATTAATGAATAACTTTCTTTTAAATTCACGTTAAAATGTATGAAATATTATATTTATATGTTTTTTATGCATATAGTATATTCTTTTTTTGTCCTTTTTCTTTTGGTCTATTACGATATCACGTTATTAGGTTACTATCTCAGTGATGGGTGCATGTGGCTCACAGGTGGGTGGGTCATCTTGAAAATGAAACAGAAAATGAACAAGAGAAAGAAAAGTGTAGTGAGGTCATAAATTCCAAGAGAAGAGGATTAAAAAATGATGTTGTTTTTAAGGTTAATTGTCTACAATATCTCCCAGAAAAAGACAATTTAACCGATTGATAATGACGATGAAAGTTGTTTATTTGGACATTTCAAACCGTAATTTTAGGAGTTTCTGGATTCGGATCCTAATCTTGTTCTTTTGCTACATTCAGACGAAGAATTACCCATTCCCAAAGGCACAACTCTCAACTCCACCCCGCTAAGAGATAAAATGGTCGGTTAAATAAATCCATAAATTTCTTTAATTCATCCATAAAATTGCCTTCTCCTCTTGTTGTTTTCTAGAACGAAATTGCCTTGGAATTCTCTGAAAGTCCAGACAAAAACTTATGTGTGATGTTCGGAAGCTAGGTAATTAAAGGTGGTTTTCAATAACATAGCCATAATATAAAAAATGAGATATTATTTTCATCTGATAATATACTATTATTTAATATTGAAATTATCTTCTTCTTTTTTTTTCATATTTTGGTAGGATGGAAATCCCAACGTAATAATCATTCTCTTTTCGGTAATATTCAATAAAATCTGAGCAGGTTCAATTTAGGTATTCTTTAGATTACATACGCAAACCACCGTTCATAGTGAATTACGCAAGAATTTAATAGTTCGCAAGTATTTTTAAATTATGAAATTTTGTGTTCATCTTCATATAAGAGTATGAAAAAGATTTTGGAAGGTACGTGTCGTCGTGATTTGGCAAAGCAGAAGTTATATATTTGGTGTGAAACTGGTGAGGTTTTTATGATTATATTATGTGTCGGCAAACAACCTCGGCTTTTCACTTTGTCTGGCAAATGCTAGGTAATTTCTGAGTGATGTATATTATCATTCGACGAGACCGAAAAGGATAACGATAAAGAAGGAAGAAAGTGCAGTTTTGAAAATGAGAAAACTGAAATAGTCAATAGGGAGTAGGCCCCTTATCATTATTTAACTGTCTGAGGTGGTCGATGGATTCATGGCAGTTGGTAACGTTCAGATCAGAAATTACATCCAAACCATCCCTTCCAACACGGTGGTCATTAAATAAAGAGTGTTTGGTTAAAAGACAAACTAATTATATATATATGGTGATTTCAAAATAGATGATAAGTGCAGAAAAGTGAAGAAGATTAGTGTTTAGCAAGTTTGGTGAATAAGTTAAGGTATGTGAGAGAGTAACGGTAGGAGTTAGTTGGACCTTTAGAAGTCAAGAGCGTAGAATATGGCTACGTTTTTCTGTAGTCTTATGCACCGTCCATTGCTCATGAAAGGCCCAAATGTTTGGCTTAGAAAGCTACAGCTCAGGTTTAATTAAATTCTATGTCTTCATTATTTTTCTTCAATATCTTCATATTCTTTTTAAAAAAATCCATTTTTGGATGAATTTTAAAACTGAATATGACATCATTACTAGTATTTTATTATTTTCAAACAAAGTTAAATGATATTCTAATATAAATTTTATTATTTTGAACTTTAAATTGGGAATAGTTTTTAGATATATTAAAAATGATCAATATAAAAGACGACACGAGCCTTATTAATGAAAGATGGTAAGAATTTCGAAAAACCTACTGAAAAATTAAATTTATAATATACAAGTTCAGCACTGATCATATTGACCTAGGAGTCTAGATAGAATTTAAACGTAGAATCAAATTATTCTTTTCAAGAGCTGGGTTCTGAGTGAGCATGACCGTATTTTGCGAGAGTTTTTCAGGTAAGAAATGACTTTTGCATAGTGTTTATTAGCTTATTTTCCAAAAGCTGCATTTTTTTTTTCATTTATGAAGAGATAATTAAAGGGATTTTTTAGGTCCGCTTTTAGATTTACAAATGCTTATCTAGTTTACATTATGAATCAGTTTCAATATAAAAAAAACCATTGAACATAAAAAAAAAACAAACTGAGTTAAAATAACTAGACCAATTCCAATTTAATACTAAAAAGTTGATGATCGTGATGAAGCCAAACCATAGAATAATTTACGAAAAGTAGGGCTTAGCTGAATTAGCATCTAAAAATGAAATTTCCCAGTTTTTCAATCCACACATTCTAAACGTTTCAGCGACAGAAAATTGATTGCGAGAAGAAAAATAATGCAACGCAACAGAAGTCTCCGCAACAAAGTTTCCTTTGACCAAAAATTGCATCTTTTCCAAGAATCTTGACCATCAAGGAAACCAAACAGTGGGAGAGCGTTGACTGTAAAATTATCTGAGATTAAAGAAGAAAGCTCCCAGAAAGGCCTTTTTGCCTTTATATTATAGGGTAGGGAGCTTTCACTAAAGTAGCCAAGCAGAAAGTAAGTAACTTTCTCTAATAGCATGCCATCAGGGTATCTCATGTTTCATCACAGGAGCTTTGTACGCCACTGTTGGTCCAAGTTCTTACTTATGTGCCTAAGAGGAGAGTAGCTATGACAGAGAGCGTGTCAAAAAAACATCTTAGAGAGTGTCTTTCTAAGATTTCTCCATCATGATTGATCAATATCTGTTAGGGATTCAGGCATTTAAAACGGGTGGGTCCTCCACATTGATATCTAAGTGGGGCCTGATGGAAAACTTGAACTTGTGCAACGCTATTGAGGACTATTGTTAAAATTATATTAAGAGGGAGGTCATGCAAAAAACATAGCATGAAACACTGAGGAATCAAATCAATGTGACTAAGTCAAAATAATTCAAGTTTCAGTTAATGTATTGATCAGCTATTCCCTCGATCCAGACCATGAAAGTGTCTCTGATTGTAACACGGTAATCAGAAACAAATATCATCTTGAGCAAATGGCCCTCCGGTGCGAATAATGATAATAAAAACGAAATCTCTTTTACTATGGCTGGGAAATTACAACTAAAAAGAAAACATTACACAGGTGGTGGACGGGCAGCCTTGTACAGTAAACTAACATTAAAAAATAACAAATCCACTTGGCATCAATGTTTTCATGTTTCTAGCGCCACAGTGAAGAACTCTTAAATACATCTCTGTAGCCTGATTTTTTTAGCTTATAATACTTAGTCATTTTTCTTGTTTTGTCTAAGCATTTTCTCAACTTCTCCGCTATATGGTGCAGGATGATAAGCATACTGTTGCAGAACAGAAAAGATAACCATCTCTACACATACCAAAATATTCTGCATAGCTTCCTCAATGTGCTCCACATCTAACCGCAAATGACGAGATTGAATGACGCCAAATTTTGCTAAAAGATCCAGCACCATTCCCTGCACGTGGCAAAGAGAGTTCATTATTATAAAAAAACAGCCCTAGATAATGATGCAATAATATATGAAGGATAATACACAAATATAAGGCTAGAAAAAGAATTGAAGATAAATGGATGGATCAAGCAAATTGAAGCACAAAAGGTTGTAAATGGAATGGAATGACCCATCAGTAGGGGAATTCTTCATAATCTAAATGATGTGATACAGAGCAATGAACAACAAAATCTAAAAATAATTCATCATTCAAAATAGAATTTAAAGAGAATTAATTTCTAACGAAGTTTCAAATTTTAAATAATGTGGAAAAATGTTAGTCTTTAGTTTAGATTTGACGTAAGTAGCAAACAACCTCTGTCGTATTGTATCATTGATTTCAGAATTGTGTTCTTTCCCAATAAATACAAGGACGAATATGGGATGGTTTTCCCATTTATAACAAAAACTTAATGTTGATTTTCTCTAATTCCTAATTTGCACATTTTAGACTAGGGCTATAATTATTAGTTTATTATACAGATCTGTACATGAGCAAGGACGACTCTGGGCTAACACTCAGAAGGTCTTGAAGACTTATTAAAGAGATTTACTAATTGGATCCCGGGGCCATCACAATTGTCATCAGAGTTTAGACCATGGAAATTGACCATATCAGTGAATGACTTGGCTTCTTCACCGGCAAAGTATTTACATAAAACACACCTCAAACAACAAACACAATATAAACCCAAGCTTAATAAAATCCAACCTGATAAAGAGTTTTATAGCAACAATCAAACTGACTACCCACTAAGTAAGATCAGTTACATGGATCAAAACCCACCACAATGTTCAGTTGTAAATCGTGCCTATAGTTTTTCTTAGTGCTCTTCTAGTGACTGGGTTACCTTTTCATTTGGTCTACCCTCCTCACGTAGGCTTCTATAAGTTTTCACATGCCTGAACCACCAAAGGTTCTGCCATGTTTTCTACAATACTTGCTACTTCCATATTTTCTCAATTCATTTATCCCTAAAACTGTTTTGCCAACATACTCATTTTTGCTACATTGAATTTTTCTCTTGATGGCTACACCAAAATAAATAAATAATAAGCAAAATCGTTTTATAGAAAAAAAAATTATAATAAAGAGAAAAGGCTTGAGAATCACTAACTAGCCTAATTATTTGTATCGATTCTATATGTAAACACAGGTTTTTAGTTTTTAGTTTTTTTTTTCATGTAAAGAAAAGACCATACCAACCATCATTATAAGTTCAGCAAGTTTTGCAGTTCAAAAATTGTAGTATCTATATTCCTCTAACAGGGAGGGGTCTGCGACTCTCTGCTGCTATTTTTGGGTCGAGATCTTCTTTAGGTGGTCATTTAACTCAGCTTATGTTATGACTATAAAGGGTAAGGAGTTTACCTGCCAAAAGCAGAAGAAAACAATTCCTTTGATACACAAGAATTTCGCTAGAGGCGTGTGTGGTGCCAGTTCTTTAGCAAACACATGGTAAAAGACCACCAGAGAATACAAGGCTAACGACACAGATATGTTGAGGATGACGGTGAATGTCCAGCTCAACCAAGTTGGATACAGCCCAAGTAACTGCAATGCTATCATCAGAATGGAACATACTGGACGGATAACAACAAATTGCCATGTCCAAGATTTTAGAAGCTTCAAATTACGGTAGTCCAGGTGAACAGTACGAGGCTGCAAAAGATCAATTTACAGAATTATGAATACCATGACATCATTAACGTCATACACAAAATGTAAATTTCTTGTGAGAAGAAAAAATCCATTCTCCCCAAAAGTTTAGCATAGTTATAAGTAGCCACACCTGAAAAAGTGTCATGGGAAAAGAGTGGTGAATTTCCCTGCCTTTAATTTCATCGGGCACAATGTTTCCACTCATTGATATGTTCAAGTAACTATACATCAAAGCCAAAAACTTGGCAATGACCAAAGCTTCATAACATTCTTTGACTGACTCCAAAAAGGTGAAAAACTCTTTGCTTCCTCTAATATCCAAGAGACCCACAAAGGAGACAGTTGCATAAAGGGGAGCCATGAGAATGATGATGATAATAGCCTTTTGCTCTTTTGGATTCTTCCAATAGAAGAGATGCTGAGACAATAACTGCGATGTGAAATGCATGGAAAGCATAACACAAAACGCGGATCCCAGCACGGTAATCTGTGCGGGATTGAGCGTGCTTAGATCTATCATTTTTCACAACACTCTGTCTGAGATGAAAGCCTAATAATTTCAGAACCTGCAAAAGGAAATTTGGAAAACTAAAGGATCAAGCAATACCCTCAAAGAGAAAACTAAAATTAAATTAAATTCATAATAATAAAAGGTCACTGTAATTCGCAGTAAGACCAAAACATGTTTGCTTCATATAATAACAACCTAGTTCCTCTCGAAATTCACATAAACAAGGACCACTTCGCTTTCGAAAAGACGAGTTTCAGGTTCGGCGAACAACTAAAGCAAACTTGAATTATGAAAAAAATCCAAAGGGAATAATAGAAAGAAGTTGAAAACAGAAAGCACGAAAAACACCTTACTTAACGCGATTCAACAAATGGCATCTGAGGCGATGAAAGGAAGGGTTTACGATAGTATAAAGAAATTATTGAGACACGTGGCAGAAATTATCATATTGTTTATTGTATTGTGTCACAGTGTGTCAGCCATGGCGTGCGTTTATTAGTTCTTAGGGCGATTCGTCGTCAAACTGGACGAAGGCACCAGAAATTCAATTTGAATACGACATTAGGAAATTTAAACATTTTGAGTTTCTATTAGGATTTCCTTTTCTTTCTTTGATTTCTGTGTCAAATTTTATTCAACTATTACTTACAGTAGATTATATTCATAACAGTACTCAAGCAAGAATAAATTATCAAGTGATAAACTAAGGAGTAATATGATTACTTACAGTAGATTATATTCATAACAGTACTCAAGCAAGAATAAATTATCAAGTGATAAACTAAGGAGTAATATGACATTGCTTAAAAAGATCTAATACACTAGAAATTATCAAAGCTTATTTCCGTTTATCTATTATTTATTTTTCTTAGTAAGCTATTGAAAGCGTTAATTGGATAATCTAACGATTCAATCCAATCTATAGATTGAGTTTCTTTATTAGATTAAATTTAACTCACCAACTTCTTACAAAATGGTAATAAATTGAATTTAAAAAAATTCCACCAAAATCATTAAATAATATTAGTATTAATACTTAATTAATTTTATTTTGTTAACTATAGATATATTTTTAGAATATTAAATAAGACAGTGTGTTTTAAAAGAATAAAAAAATTGAAATTATAATTTTTACAAAGAAATATTTAAGTTTGTAGTCCAGTTGGCAATCCGATCATGTGTAAATTAGGTTGGATTGAACTGAATAAAAAGAAATGCAAAAAGTAAGCTAATCTGGAAATTTTCATTATATAGAGAGTGATGAATGTGTTCCACCCCCTCCCATCTATACACTTTGTTATTGAGCAGTTTGGGTGTGGTGGAAAACTGGTATGAAATGGAATGTTACGAATGCTCTGAAATATGTCCACACATGCTGGAGCGAAGAGTATGTATGAAGCTGGAGTTTTAATTCGGACTGTGATGGAAGGCTGAAAAGCTTCCAGATTGCGAAGTAGCATGACTCCTATAAACACATACAATGTATAATCACATGGAATTACTCTTTTTTCTTCTTTAAGCTTACCAAATGCATTTGGTTTGGCAGACATTTGTGGAGTGAAACATGCAGGGATTAACTTCAAAGTATTTGAAACGCTCCACGTAACAAAATGAGCTTATACACGATAGACATTCTTGGGAGTATATTTAATCTTTGATCTACTACGGGTTTCTCTTACAATTACTGGAGTGACCTATTTCTTTTATTCATTAGTCGCGCAGACGATGTGGCCAATGGGTAAAATTTTCTTTCTATCGCATCACTTGTTTGATCATTGAGATGAAAATACAATCTGCTAGAAAACGGATATATGGGTCTGTGCATTGCAAATCTATCGTAGTCTTCTGATTTCTGTGTATTGTAATAAACTGGTTTAATACTTGTCTCAATTGACACAATCCAAAAGAAGTATTCCAGCCTGATTAGTGCAAATTATTTTTAGATTTGAAAACCAATATATATTACTTGAAAAGTTAAAAGTATTCAGTTTTACAAGAAACAGTCCGATGCAACAATGTGTCTTTTAACAACACGTTTCTTGTTACATCAATTGATACACACATACGGTAGGATTCTTGAAATGAACCAGCTATATCAATTCCTGCTTTAACAACAAAGCACAACATTATTAGAAACCTGAGATCATCACAAAAAAGTCTAAACACAGAATTCAAATATATAACATGAACTACATTATTTATGACAACGATCATGGCACAAGCAATATCTTCCCAATATGCTTGCTGCTTTCCATAAGCCGATGAGCATCAACAGCCTCCGCAAGAGGGAAAGATTTGTAGACCACAGGCTTAACCTTTCCTTCGGCAATGGCAGGCCAAACGTTCTTCTCCACTTCGCTAATAATCGCGGCTTTATTTTCGAGACTTCTATTACGCAAGCCAGCCGCTACAATGCATCCACCATATGAGATGCACAAATATAAAATTACCAAGTTAGATCGTATCACTCCACACAAAAGAGTCCACGTTCAAATAATGAAAAAGTTTGCTGTCCAAGCGTATGTTTCTGTTATAACATAGGAGAAAGGCTAACGTAGGTTCACAAAAGTAACACCTTTATAAGTTTTCCATTTGACGCATGAGTCCTAATGAGTTTCCAAACATAGCTTAATGCTTCGACATACAAAACTCATTTTCAAGAAAATAAAGAGGTAAAATTCAAAAGGGGTGCGCCTATTCTTGGTACACGTAACTATAAATAGAAAGTAACCGCATTCATATAAACAAGTCAAAGATTAAAAACTTGAAGAAGCTCCTACACAGAAATGTAGAACAATATATAGTAGTAAGAATGCACGAGAAGCACAAACAGAAATTGTAAGAAGTCTCATTGGAAAATTAAGAAAGTTAACACTATTTTCATTTCCTCATTACCCCACTACCCAAAATTTAGAATTTCATAAACTGATTTGCACTTTTGTAATTATTCAGACACTGTTATGTTGGGATCTTTCTAAGAGGATAGATTAGAGAAATTCACCACCAATGAGACGTCGGTTGTCATACAAGAGATATGACATCATCTTCAATCCAAAACCATAATGTTGTGTTGGGGATCTTTTTTCCTTGTTTGTTACTCAACTTTCTCTTTTCCACTCAATGTAAGTCTTTTAACTCGTATTTGGATTCTAAAACCGTTGAAATCCTTCTAGGGAGATAAACTAGAGATTCACTACCAATGAAATATGAGTAGTCATACAAGATATCATAACACCACCTCTAACCCAAAACCCTAAAATTATGAGTTACTCAATGTCATATGAAACTTTCAATTCATAATTGATTCTTAACATGATATTCCTACACAAACAAATGTTTACATTAAAAACTAAATTTGAGCAATATAATATATTCCCAAGTTTGCAATACCTTGTACTGTGAGACGCTTAGCAAGTAAAGGGCGGAGATTTGCTTCAGTAGTAACCCCACCCTGTAAGCCAATAATAAAAAGCCTTCCATCCAAATTCAAGCTATCAAGATTTCTTTGATAGTAGGATGCTCCCATACAATCAAGAATGACATCAACACCTGCCACCACACACAATTACACTGTTACACCATGCTTCTCTACAGAACAAAAATCATAAACATTAGAGGTACGACTACATAAAATATTAAACGCCAAGAAATACTACCTTGTCCACCAGTTTCCTCCTTTACCCTCTCAACAAAGTCTTCTGTTTTGTAATTAATAGCCACATCAGCCCCAATACTCTTACAAAAAGCTAGCTTCTCCTCACTCCCTGTCAAGCAATATCCAATCTAGATTAATATTTCGGGAAACACTGCTTGGAATTTAAATAAACCAGAACGAGCAGTTTCACTAAACAATATATCGGACAGACAGCTAATCTTCAGTTCTCCATATTTTGAATACATTGGAAAGTGACTATTGTTGAATAACAGGATAAATCAGTACCGAACCTGCAGTAACAAATACTCTTGCCCCTCGATACTTAGCTATCTGAATTGCAAATGTACCAATCCCACTAGAACCACCATGAACCTGAGAGTGAGATAGAATAGATTAAAGTTAACATAACATAACTCTTAATAAGGTAGCAAAGTAGGGTCATCATACATTTTCTAGGTAAGATCCAGTGAAAATCCTTGAGCGGTCAGGGTGATATAATGAAGATAATAATAGTAATATAGAATTTAGGGTATGATGAAATACCAACAGGGTTTCCCCTTGAGATAAACGACTCGTCATGAAAATAGTAGACCACACAGTGCATGCGACCTCAGGAAAACTAGCTGCATCCGTGACGGAAACACCTGGTGGAATCGGAAGCACTTGCCCGGCGGGAACAGCAACTTTCTCGGCATAACCTCCCCCGCCGAGAAGAGCACATACCTGTGAATTAATAATTTTTAGTAACAGTGAAACGGTAAATATTGGAAAAGGGAATTAGGTTAAGAATACCTGATCGCCGATTTTCCACTTGGAAACGTTTTTACCGATAGATAGGACTGTTCCGGAACATTCGAGACCCAGGTAGGGACTGGCACCCTTAGGGGGAGGGTGGAAGCCCTTCCTCTGGAGGGTATCGGCTCTGTTAAGGGCAGTAGCGTGGACTCCGATGAGAACCTCGTCCTCTTGGAGTTGGGGATCTTCAACTTCTTGAAGCTGCAGCACTTCAGGACCCCCCGGACTCGTTATCACTATAGCCTTCATCTTCTTCCCTTCCCTCTCTTCACGCTTTTTAGACCCCACCCTCTCTACTTCCTTATTCACGATTTATACTACATGATACAGGAAGTAATTACATTTAATATTGGCAAAAAATTATCATCCTGTATTCCCTCATACAGTAACATCTACTAATTGTAGCATTCTTTTCCCACCAAAAGTTTAAAATCTACATTCTTAAATATTTAAATCCCTAACCAAAATTCTATTAAAAGTTGAGTATATAGATAAGCTGAGAGATCATAATATGCCTTCGTCAAAATAGACTTAATATATATTTAATTGGATAATGGTAAATGTTGGTTATTGAATATTTTATAATAAAGATTAGGTTTAATCATATCGTACATTCCTTTTTGTGCAGGTTTTTCTTAAATGGATCTTTGTTTTCTAAATAGTCTCAATTAGGTCTCTTGTTATGTAAAATTGATAAATTTTGGACCTCACCGTTAATTTAATTGGACGACGGTAAATCTCATGTAAATAAAACAAATCCAATATTTTTTAACGCAATCCAGTCAAATTAACGACAAGATCTAAATTGATTCAATTTTACATAATAAGAGACCTAATTGAGACCATTTAAAATACAAGGACCCATTTGAGAAAAACCTGCACAAATAAAAAAGTCCGAGATAATTAAACCTAAAGATTATTCAACTTCTTAGGTGTTACCAATAAATGACGACATGCCTCTATAGTAAGGGTCCATGTCAAGAAAAATTATATTCAGTTGGAGAGAACTGCAAAAATTCCCTACACAATTTCAATTGTAGTATAAATTATAATAGTTTCACCTCTTATTTACTATTTAATTTATTTCTTATAATATTTATTTACGTGAACTCCATGGACTATGAATATTCTGCCCCGAAATCTTATTATTACAGTACCAATATGAACAATTTGACTTTTACTCATAGTTTTATGTCAGGGGCAAAAATGAGTGAAAACTAGAAGACCACTACTTACCAAATGTGTAAGTAAAATTACAAGAAATATATGCACCGAACATTCAATACTCATTCACACAAAATATCAATATTTATTAATTCATACAGACTTATGAACATTCACCTTCACTTTAGTATAACTTTACAAATGCATTTCCAAATATGGGTCAACAAACTAAAAATATACATTTCATGCCACAGCAATCCTTTCCTTCTGAAATAGGGAAAAAAAAAGTTTGCAAGTTGGTAGGATAGTAATTATGCTAATCCTCCAAACCGAAGCAAATAGTTTAAAAAGACAAGTGATAAAAAATTGATTGAAATTAAATGGTTTAATCTGAAAATACATATACTCTTCTATTAAACAATTTCAAAAGCATTTAAGTATAGATGTCAGTGAAATTTGTTCATAAATTATTAACAAGACGTAAAGTCGTATATCCAAAAAATGCAAATTAAAAATATAATCCATTAAAAAAGCACTTATATCAGACAATAACAAAATTACTAATTGCTTAGCTACATTAAAAATTGAGGTGTGACAGCATCGCACCACTTTGAATGATTTGAAAAACAAAAGTTCGCAATTGACAATTTGGACAGTCACAAAGCATTTGCCTTTACACACTTTAGCAGGCCTTATGACATATCGGAGCCTGTTACAAGGAGTTTCAAACCCTCTATGACTGGAACACAGAAAAATAATTAATACCACAAAAATATGAGAAGTTGATCACTTCACTCAGCTTTCATGTGATCAAATCAAGTACTACATAGGAAACTTAATACGAGTGAAAAGGGAACGCATCTCAAACAGGTTCAAGAATCTTCATTAAGTTTTGCAACTTCCAGTAAGTCTTGACAGAATTTATTTATTTTAACAAAAATAATTAACTAAAAATGAGAAGCAATGATTCTCCATAATATTACCGTCTTCATATCAGTTAAAACTAAAATCTAAAGCTAAGGTAGATATAGCAACGACAATTGTCAAAAGCAGTGAACTAATAGAGAAATGAATCATACCTCATCGCCTAATACAGCATACAAACAAAACTTCAACCCAAATAGCCCATCATACAAGATTCACTAAAACTAAGAGGTATGACCACCCAATGTGTGTTGACACGACTTCCCAATATCCAGTCCCATAACAATAAGGTTTAATTTCATAAAGAAATGACAAGTTCCCAGCAAATATTGACGGAACATAATCATCATTCATTGTTTCATAAGCAGAAGTGCAAACCTTAGTTCATACAAAGGTCAGATTCATCAAAGCCCACTACCCAAATTGCTATTGCTATAACAAAACATTTACCCGAACAGTGCTGGTCAGATAACAAATTTTCAGCACCTGCTACCTCAGACAGGGATAACTGTAAAATTAAGGATCTCATCATCCACAGCACCGTATAAAACTCAAATAAAACAACAAATACAAATCACAAAAACATTTTGAAGCAAAATGTGCCCATCATCCCTGTACAAATCACAACGCCAGAGACGTTAACCATTGCACATTCTAACTACACTAACAACACAGCTGCGCAATAGAGAGTTTCGTGATATAACTAAGTGTTTACAACAGGCATGTTAAAATTCAGAGTAGTATAAAAGGGAAATGCAAGCAAAAATAACAGACCGATAGAAAGGGGCAACAAGTATTAAGCGCGTAGAAAATAAAAGGATAAAATATGGTTTGATTAACATAAAACAAAAACTTTCAAAAAGGATAATGAATATTTAAGATAGAGAAACGCTACAAAACACTGGTTTATATGATAAAGAGATTAATCAACGGTTTGCATGATGTCTTCGGGAGCGAACTTGGTGCCCTTCTCCTTATCAGCGGCGGCGCGACCCTTCGCCTTGCGATCGAGAATGGCCTTGCGATCTTTGTCCAGTTTCAGCTTCGTCACCACAACCTTGGAAGGGTGGATTCCTACGTTGACAGTTGAACCATTAACCTTCTCGCGAGTGATGCGCTCGATGTGGATGACCCACTTGCGACGGTACACCTGAGTCACCTTCCCCTCGCGTCCCTTGTACGTTCCACGAACCACCTGCACTTCATCCTCTTTCCTCACCGGAATCGAGCGCACGTTGTACTTGGACCGGAGCTCCGCTGAGAGAGGAGCGCTCATCAGCACCCGCCGCACGCTAGACGGCGCAGTGAAGTGAGCCTTCCGGCTCTTGCGGCGGCTGCTCGATACTCTTGGGTTGAACTTCATCGTCTCTAGCTCTCTCTATCTCTCTCTCTCACACACCCTCTTGCCGCGGCTTCTTAGGGTTTCTCTGTCGATCTCCTATATATTGAATGTACATATATGGGTTGGCCTAGGGTTTTAATTCTTTCAAGTGGGTTACGGGGCCTTTCTATTTTACCATGGACCCAGGGCTTATTAAGTTCCTGCACCCCCTCACTCGTGAAAAAGACTAAAATACCCTTTATATATGCATCACATTATGGTATTGTATTCTACGAATAAAAACTTACGTATGTATAACGCAAATGTAAATTAATAATAAAAAGCAATGCAGTGTGCTATAAGCAAAATAACTCAAAACTCTCTTTATATAACACCCCACCTTGCTTGTACTATAGAATTCAACTTGGACATACTTTTAAGATAGATATTGGAATCTTGCACTCAATCAAAACCGTGCCATGTGTTACGTGTTCCTTCAACACAATCATATGCATCTCTACATATATATATAGATGTAATGTTCTATCATGAATAAAGCAAAGCTTGTGAAGTCAGTGAGAATTTAGTGAAGAGATGATGGGTAGACATAGAAGTTTGTGGGTGTCTCTTGTTTCATTTGGATTTGTCTTGTTCTTTAGCTCAACTTTCATTGGAGTGCCTAGTGCCCTTGGCTGGAGCAAAGAGGGTCATGTCATGACATGCCAAATTGCACAGGTAAAATTCAATTTCAATCTGTTAAACAACAATTAATGCATTTCACTTGGCCAACACCACAACACAATACGTACCAATTCATCATCAGAAGCATTTGGTTTTTGATATATAGGCACTTTTAGAGCCCGAGGCATCAGAAGCAGTGAACCGTTTGCTACCTGACTATGTGAAAGGCAACTTATCAGCCCTTTGCGTATGGCCTGACCAAATTAGACACGGCTACAAATATAGGTGGACAAGTCCTCTTCATTTCATTGACACACCGGATAATGCTTGTTCCTTTCAGTATTCAAGTAAAGTTAAACATTGCTTATACGTGTGTGTATATATATATATATATATATATGCTAATTCTTCTTATTATATGTTCTCATTAAACCTTTGAATTATGCTATAATTTATTGTTGTTTGTTATCATAGGAGACTGCCATGATTCCCATGGTGTGGAGGATATGTGTGTTGCTGGTGCTGTCAAAAATTTCACTTCCCAACTCAAGCAATACAGAGAGGGGACATCTGATCAACGATGTAAGGAGTCAAATTTGAAAACAAAAAAAAAAAAAAACTCTTCACCTGTACTTTTTTTCTTAATGTTTGTATGTTCTCCTTGATGGTTTCGTTCAATGCCTTTAGATTTTGTATCTTACAGATAATATGACGGAGGCGTTGTTGTTCTTGTCACATTTCATGGGAGACATTCATCAGGTATGTGACAAGCTTTTCAAAGTCTTGTGAAGTTTCTTACATACTTTCCTTTTAACAAAGCTTTTGGGAACTTGTCTTTTAAGCCAATGCACGTTGGATTCACCACTGACGAAGGAGGAAACACGATAGAACTACGCTGGTTCAGGCATAAATCTAATCTGCACCATGTATGTTGTAACTTCAACTTCTCCATCATATATCTATTCACAGATTACTTGTATGCATTAAAGTATTAATTTGTTGTCTATAATTAGGTGTGGGACAGAGAAATTATCCTCAGTGCACTAGCAGACTATTATGATAAGGATGTGAGCCTCCTTTTCCAAGACATTCAGAGGAACTACACATATGTAAGACTAAATTTGTCAGACATCCTTCCTAGTATTTATTAAAAACTTGAATTCTTTGATTGATTTCAAATGAAAACAAAATAATTTGTGTGCTGTGTACAGGGAATCTGGGTAGATGATATTTCATCTTGGAAACATTGTAATGATATCTCTCAGTGTGTAAACGAGTGAGTTCTCTCTCTATCACCTTCAGCTTCCACTTTCTCTTTTCCTCTGGCTGTTAATGTTCACATTCCTCACTCTTTTGGAATCGTATAGTTGGGCCAAAGAAAGCATACAAATTGCTTGCAAATGGGGTTACGAAGGTGTTAAACCTGGAACAACTCTGGCAGGTAACCCATTTCACCAACCATGTAGTCAACCAGTTATTTAAGGAAATAGTTCATGAAACTGCAAGCAAACTCATTAGAAGGTTAAAGGATTTTGTGGGATGACTTTTTGTTTGTGATTTTTTTGTAGATTATTACTTCGACTCAAGGATGCCATTTGTCATGAAACGAATTGCTCAAGGTGGAATTCGATTAGCCATGGTTTTAAATAAGGTGTTTGCTGCCTCTGAAGAAGGATTTACGTACAACAACAACAACGTAGGAAGATAGACTCATTCATATATAAGTTGTTTAAACTTTGTTACTGGAATTGTCGTCTATAACTTAGTTTGTTCAGAATTTATTTAATTTTATATAAATATATATACAATTCTATTATTGTTGTTCACTAATTTTTTAGTAAGTTGTTTTTAGTTTAAAAAAATAATAATAATTTAGAAAATATAAATATTTTCATAGAAAAATGAAATTGGCAAACAAGTCTACTTAAAAATAATTTTAAATTAATAAACTATGAATAAATAATTAAGAGAAATAATAACAATAAATATGTATTTTCCTTATTAAAATCATATTAAACACAAATTAGAGACACATTAGAATTATTTTATAAGAGTTATATATATATATATATATATATATATATATATATATATATATATATATATATATATATATATATCGGGTTTTAATAGACAAAAATATCCTTATATATCATGAATTATAGCTTTTAAAAAACTAAAAAAAAAGAAACTCTCAAACCCTTACTCACGTCCCTCGTTTCTCTCAACCCTTCATCTTTCATCTCTCATTCCAACCTTTTCTCTGTCATCCCTACTCTAAGCCCCAGTTGATCTCTTCAATTTCACCATCTTCACTAATCTCTCTAATTTCATCATCTACATACGTTGAATCATCATCTCTAAAAAAAACCCTGCAGTTATATACGACAAAAATTATAAAATGAGAACTCATTATAAAATCATTTTTTTTGTAAGAAATTGTTTAACAACTTAGTGTTTCTTATTTTTTTCCATGCCAATTACCAAATCTTTTGATGTCATTATGCTTGTGAAAATTAGATAAAATTATATAAGACAAAAGTTATAAAATAAAAATTCATTATAAAATCATTTTTTGTAAGAAATTGTTTAACAACGAGTATTTTTTATTTTTTTTCAGGTCAATAACCAATTCCTTTATGCTTGTGTGAAAATTGGATAAAATTAGATAAGACAAAAATTATAAAATGAAAACTCATTATAAAATCATTTTATTGTAAGATTATTTAACAGCTAATGTTTGTGATTTTTTTCAGTTTTGAGAATGAAAATTATTAAAATACCTTTAACCTTAAAACTTAGAATCATGATATATAAGGGTATATTTTTGTCTACTAAAATCCGGTACACATTGTTACAACTTAGCAAAATATATATATATATATATATATTGGGTTGTTAATGTAAATTATTAGTGCATGAATGCTACTAATAAAAATGATTATTGTGGTTAATATATAATAAATTGTTATTATACGTTAAACTGTCAGTCAATATATATTGTGAATTTATGAAAAGACAAATATATCTAGAGAAATTAAAAGTCATCTTATTTTATGCATGAGTTCCATTACCCTTATTGCACATATAAATTTTATTTTGCTCACATCATCAAGGTGATCATAGTAAACAAGAAAAAAAAAGAGTAAACACACAAACAAAGATAAATGAATAAACTAATTTTACCAAAGAACACATACAATTTGCTTATAAAAACAAATAACGAAACACGAATAAAATGTGTTGAAACAACTTGTTCATCCAAACTACCAAAAACCAAGATTAATTCATAAGACATCTATAGCCAATAAAAACCTACTAAACTAAGGACCTCTTGTCACTCTTTATAACATACCCCAAATTTCTCAACTTGAGACTAATGTAAGGATAATCTCCAATACGAAATTTCTATATTAATACATACACAATATACATAATCAATATAAGAACTTCTCATACCACCTATCATCCACATTCATAATCATATCACAATTTATAATCGTTTTCAATTTCAAATAAACAAATATCTAAATTATTTAAAACCACTCATTAAACATAAAAACTACACAAATTGTACAACAGAGAACGCTTAGCACAAGGTATGACACTCAGCGTAAAAGCTCTTACACTTTTGCTCACTCAATTCTAGAAATCTCTTGCTTAGCAAATTAATTAATAAATTTGCTTCATACTTACAATGATAATTGATGTTTAGTGATATTCTACCACTGCTCAACTCCAAACCATTAACACTTTGGTCTCTTTAGTGATCGTATGAGCCTTTAAGCCTTATCAGAAACCTATGATTTAATAATATACAATTATTTTAAATATAAACTCAAATAACAAACAATGTTATAATATGATGTATAAAATATCACTACAAATAAGATCAACCCAAATTATAAATTTAAAAGAATTTAAAGTTAATAGATTTATTTTATTTTATAAAATGCTATGGATGGAAAAGTTTAACATATTTATTAGTTGAAATTAATTTTAAATTTTTTCTATTAATATTATTTTCTATTAACAACTTTAAAACAATTTTAAATAAAATTCAATATAAAATATAAATTTAAATAAATGTAATATTGTTAAAAATATTTAATAAAATATTTGCATAGTATTTATATACAAATTAAAACTGATTTCAATTTAAATAATAATAAAATTGTTTAAATTAAAAAAAATTAAGAAAAAATATAAAATAAAATGACCAATTCGATATTAAGAAAATGACACGTGTACGTAACATCATGACATTGTCTCGTTATTACATTGTTACATGACCTGATATCAAAACATGTAAAAATTTTTTATTTAAAATATTTAAAAAATAAAAAAAATCAAATAAACTACAAAGTAACATGTAACACATATGTAATATTAGAAAGTATTAACATGAAAAGCTTAATTGCATTAAATTTTTGAAAATAAAAATTATATTAAAACATAAAATAAATGGACCTAACTAATATTTTTTAAAGATCAAATAAATAATGGTAACGATATAAATTTACACAAATTATAATAATACTTGACACAGTATTTGATTATCTAATATTTGTTAATAAAATATTTCACATATCTTAATAATATATATTTTTTAATTTATTTATATTGATGGTTGTTTCAAGTGTATTATCGAACTAAAATAGAAAAATAATTTCCTTGTGTAAAATATGATAATCTTTTTTGCAATATTAGTGAGAAAGAAGACCTATATGCCTCTGTATTAACCCCAAAATTATATGATTTATTAACTATTATCTGCCTTTTGTTTGGTCAGTGTGGAGATTCTACCCGCGACATTAAACAAAGTAGTCTTTCTTCTGGAAATTAGAAATAAATAACAATTTTGGTCAATAGTTATTCTCCAATTTTATAGCTTTTGCCGCCTCCATTTATTAAGGACAGTTTGGTTAACAGATTTTAGGTCAAACACTGCACTCGTCTCAACCACATTTTAGGTCACTTCCTCGATGCGAATATGCTATCTTCCTTCTTCCTAACCTAACGTCTAGAATCCTAAAACTGTGTATAATATTATTTAATATCTAAATACCAAGATTTTAATATTTCAATATATATATATATATATATATATATATATTTAATTATTATTATATACATTAAGAACTATATATATTAATCATTATTATATTGAGTACAAATAAGTAAATAATTCTAACTAATATTTTATGTACTTAATTTTTTTTATTTTCATTATCAAACATTCAATAAACATGGAATGATCAGATCTGTCTCCAGTTTAATAGGCGGATCTGAAGGGCAGCTCCACCAAACCAAGTTTCTCATTAGTACGGACGCGTCAAATTCTTTTTCTCTATTAAAGAAATAAAATAAACACGGAATCGTGATTTGCATTCGCGCTGTCTAAACTTGGCCGCCAAGTCAAAGAAAAGGGCAAATCTGACAAATCGCTGCATAAACGTATGAAACCGTCATGACACCTTGTAGCCCTAAAAACGCATTTCCGTTTTCTTGGCTCTAGTCTTCCATTCTCTCTGACTCCTTCTCTCTTTCTTTCCCGCATTTTTGGACACGCATTTCTTGTTGCGAAAAAAAAAAATGTCTAGCGTCTCTTTCTTGCAGCGTCTCTCTGGCGCTTTCCGTGAAAACCAGTCGCGTTTTAAGCTTGTGCTGATTTGCACCGCCGTAAGGTATACAATGATACCATTTAACTTCTTTATTAATCTTGTGTTTCGCTATTATTTTTTTCATCATGGACTTAAAATAGAATTGTGTTCCTCAGTTAGTAACTGTTGTGTTGTGATCGTGCTACTTTCATACTATCATTTCTTTACAGCGAATTTCATACTTTCCTTTTGTTTCAAGAACTGAAGAGGCTAGATCCCTGCATTGCAGTAAATATGAAACATATTTTTCGATATTGAAATGTCAGAAACATTAACTGTTCACTTTTACTAGTTGAATCTTCCGAGGCAACTCTGTTCTACTCTAGCAATTTTACAGGATTCGTTCGGATTAATTTACAAGTTGAATGTAAACCGTAATATATATAGATCCATCATTTAGGATGAACATACATATATATATATATATATATATATATATATATATATATATATATATATATATATATATATATATATATATATATATATATATATATATATATATATATATATGTATGTATGTATATATATATATATATATATATATATATGTATGTATGTATATATATATATATATATATATATATATATATATGTATGTATGTATATATGTATATAATCATTGATGTGAATGGTTGATGCAGTGGTGGTGGTCTCTTGGCTTATGGTGAGAGTGTTGCACCTGAGGAGATAATTACCGAGAAGAAAAAAGTGGTGGTTCTAGGAACTGGCTGGGCAGCCACAAGTTTCTTGAAGAATCTGAACAATCCTAAATACGAGGTTCAAGTAGTTTCCCCGCGGAACTACTTTGCTTTCACTCCTTTGCTGCCTAGCGTTACCTGCGGCACCGTTGAAGCACGCAGCATTGTTGAACCCATCCGCAATATTTTTAAGAAGGTGATGATTTAAAAGACCATGACATTTTATTTACTGTTTCGTCTTAGTTTTTTTCAGAAATAATAACTCGAAATTATGTGTTAATGTATCTCTCTTTTATTCAAACCCACTATTAAAAACAAAAACCCACTTATCAAATATAATAGTATTTTAGTTTAAAGCGTTTTTTCGGAAAACGTGTCAAAGTATATTTTTATTTCTTTTTTAAATTAGATTTATTATATACGTTTTAATAAATTTTAAACTATTATAAATAAAGTATAAGTAAATTACCAAGTAGTATTCTTGCAGCTGCATGTTTATATGTTTTACTTATACGCGGTACAAAAAGTAGTAATAGTGTGCATTTTTTTTTTCTAGCTTACATTTTTCAATTGTTTGTATTTTTTATCCTTGATTTTTTCTTTTATCTTTTTCTAAATTTTTCATGATAAATAAAATTAGGTCAAATTGATAAGAATAAAATGATTTAATGATATTCTATTTAAGATATTATTATTAATTATTTAATTTATGATAGATGTGAGTATTTATAATTGAATGAAATATTTAAAACTTTTATATTTTTTATTAAGTTCTGTAATTTATTTATTTTTATTAATTGATTTTTATTGATATAAAACAATTAACGGTAAAAGGATTGTCCCAATATCAGTACTATTAATAAGATCATTTTTGTTATTCAAGACAAATAAAACATCATATTTTTTTAATAGATGGAAAAAATAAGTAATAATAAGATAAAATAACAATTATTTTAATTAATTAATAGAAAGATTAATCAATAAAATTTTAATTAAAAATATAATAATTTAATAATAAATAAAGACATATATAAAAAAATTAATTGATACTTATTTAAAAATATTTAAATTTGAATCTTAATATATTTAAACTCTTAAAAAGTGATATTTTGACAAATGCTCATTGGCAATAGTAAAGCCAATTTTCAATGATTTTCAAGTTTTCTTTATATGTAACAGGGACAAAGGTCAAACAGTTCAAATATTATAATTTTTAAATAAAAAAATAATTTTTTTATTAGTGATATATAGAGTTTTCTCTTTCAAAATCTGCAAGTGTCATGAAACTGGTGTCTGGTTGCATAACTTGATTGTATGGTTCACCTTCATTGTTGTCCGGAGAATACCATTCCTCTCTAATCGGTTTCTGTTGTGTACACTAACCAGTGTAGTTCATAATGAACTCCACGACGATGTTAGTTTTTCACAAGTTACTGTTAGGAGATGCGGATTCTGGTAACTGGATTTCCAGTTAATCAATTTTCTTTCTATCGTGTTTTTAACTAGCTTTATAGAAGATTCTTGAGACCAGGGCCACAACCAACTATGGCTTTTTCTTGTTTTCTTTTGATCAGAAAAAGGTGGATGTACAATTCAGTGAAGCCGAATGTTTCAAGATTGATGCAGAAAATAAGAAAATTTACTGTCGATCAAGTTTGAACAATAATTTGAATGGAAAAGAAGAATTCGTGGTGGATTATGACTACTTAATAATCGGCGTGGGCGCTAATGTAAACACATTCAATACTCCAGGAGTTATGGAGAATTGCCATTTTTTGAAGGTAACTTCATTTTTTTTATTACTTCTATCATATTTTATACTATACAGCATTTTAAGAAAAAATTAATAAGTTAATAAAAAATAGTCAGGTGAAAGAGGGAAGGAATCAAATCCATTGTTGTTATCATGCACGGTTACTAAAGCGTTCACTGCATTCTGTGTGTTTTTTTTAATGGTTTTGGATTTGAATATCTTATTTATATGAGTGCAGGAAGTTGAAGATGCTCAAAAGATTAGAAGAACAGTTATTGACTGCTTCGAGAGAGCAAATTTGCCCGATGTAAGTGAAGATGAGAAGAAGAGAATTCTGCATTTTGCTATTGTTGGAGGTGGACCAACTGGAGTGGAGTTTGCAGCCTCACTTCATGATTTTGTCAATGAGGATTTGGTCCGTTTATATCCCGGGATAAAAGATTTGGTTAAAATTACTCTTCTGGAGGCGGCAGATCATATTTTGGGCATGTAAGGATGTGCTATTAATCGTTTTTTTGCTTATTATTTCTGATACACTGTCTAGTCATAGAGGTTGCTATTTTTGTGTGTAGGCATTCAAAAGTATTACATGGTTTTTAGCCGCGCATATTTGATGGCTTTGTTTTGTTGAAAGCTTTCTGCACAATTTAGCTGCTCAAAACCATTATTTCATGGTTCAGCAAATGAGGAGTAATGGATTGAAAGTTTTAGCTGTTGGAATTGGACCATGCATTGACGTTTATAACCAAACTAAACACACATTTTCTTACTGTCTCACGTGCACATGGTATTATGGTAAATAGCGTAGTAATTTTGAAGCTCAAGACACGTGTACAAGTCTACACATATAACCAATCTACATACAGCATATAAATGCTACTTATACTTATGTGGAAGGAGTATTAATGTCTGAATCTTGACATTTAGTTTTTAACACTTGATATGTTCCATTGCTATTCTCATAGGTTTGACAAGAGAATCACTGCTTTTGCTGAAGACAAGTTTCGAAGAGATGGGATTGATGTGAAAACAGGATCCATGGTTGTTAAGGTATCTGAGAAAGAAATTTCCACCAAAGAACTGAAAAGTGGAGGAGAGATTAAAACAATACCGTATGGAATGGCTGTCTGGTCAACTGGTATCGGTACTCGTCCATTTATTAAAGATTTTATGACTCAAATCGGCCAGGTGTGTTATTGAGAAATTGGACATTGTATCCGTGCTAATTCATAGTTCCGAGTCATGTTTCTTTTGTAGTTTGAATCTATCATTCAGTATAGACAATTTGCAATCATTTGCCCTCAGCTCAGCATTATCTCTTGTGAACAGGCCAGTAGGCGTGCTCTAGCTACCGACGAATGGTTGAGAGTTGAAGGGTGCAACAATGTCTATGCGCTCGGTGATTGTGCTACGATAAACCAGCGAAAAGTCATGGTAATTAATACAAACACACTATTTTTTCCATCACATATTTTATTAAGTTGCTTCCTAGGGTCTGCGTGGGCGTTTTTGCGCGTGACATTGTTATCCATTGACATTTGGAGCATAAAAAATGCAATTTTTTTAACCTTATTTTTGCAGTTTCTGTGCTCTGTTTGTTGTTGTAAATTATATTTTCTATGAAATAAAAACAAATTGCACTTTTTGCTTAATCAGCAGTTACTCAGTTATTCATGTGTTACCTGTCTGTTAAACATGATTTTATTATGGCCATTTCAGGATGATATTACGGCGATCTTTAAGAAGGCTGACAAAGACAATTCAGGAACACTGACGGTTAAAGAATTTCAAGAGGCCATGAAAGACATCAGTGAAAGATACCCTCAGGTTGAGCTATATCTGAAGAATAAACAGATGCGCAACATTGCTGATTTATTGAAGGATGTCAAGGGGGATGATAAAAAGGAATCAATTGAATTGAATATCGAAGAACTTACAACAGCACTTTCCAAAGTGGATTCTCAAATGAAATTTCTTCCTGCTACAGCCCAGGTTCATGTCTTATATTTGCTTGCGGTATTTACAACACTATAAATTGCATGCTTCTCAGTGATACGTCATTAAACTTGTGAAAGTTCACGACAGGTTGCATCTCAGCAAGGCACTTACCTAGCCACATGTTTTAACCGCATGGAAGAATGTGAAAAAAGTCCAGAAGGTCCTCTCAGGTTCAGGGGAGAAGGTCGCCATCGGTTCAAACCCTTTAGGTACAATACATGATCAAACTAACTCCCAAGCTCACACCGTTTGCACAATTATGTTTACATTGATTCAGATGTCAATGTTTTCCATTTATCAATATTTTACTCACTAGCACGTTGTCCTTTCCTACCCAAGGTACAAGCATTTGGGTCAATTCGCTCCTTTGGGAGGAGAGAAGACAGCAGCCCAGCTTCCTGGAGATTGGGTTTCAATTGGTCATAGCAGTCAATGGCTGTGGTATTCTGTCTATGCAAGGTACTGTGCTCCTTTACCATTTTGATATTCACGAAAGTTGCCTCAATTTTGGGACATTATTATTTGCAAATTATTTAGATTCAATCAATCCTTTGAACAGCAAGCAAGTAAGCTGGCGCACAAAAGCATTGGTAGTTTCAGACTGGACAAGACGTTTTATTTTTGGAAGGGACTCAAGTAGCATATGAGGGAACTCATTACTTTCAGAGTCTTGCATTGGCAACGTGGCGGAGCTCGTTGATCATGAATTTCATTTACTGAAATTTGTTTTCAATTCCATTAATTCTTTGAGTAAGTAAGAAGATTCACTCACTGCTGAACTCGAACAGCTCAGATACGCTCACCATTTGGAAACTCAAGGTTGAATACTCCCCTGTTTTTGGTATCATAGTCGTTGCATTAGTTGGTTTCCGAATTTTGCTGATGAAGTTTCTTTTGAGAGATATCTTAGGTGCTGTTCTTCCAATACTCAATCTTTCCAGTTTTCATAATTAACATTGTTCCTTTTCCATTTATCCAATTTGGTAGCGAATTGCTGGCAACTTGGTTGAAATTTTGGTACTTGGCAAATTATGTAAGTGTGATTTTTATTACATCTGACAGAAGTTTCCTTTTAGAAAAAATTTAAAACATGTCCATATATTCATTTTTTCCCCAAACTTATGGTGTCACAGTAATTGTGTGAAAATATAATTTTCCTTGACAAATTGTTGAAGGTTTCTGCTTTGTATTGTCAATTTTCGAATAGAGTCATTTAGTGTAGACAGTATTTAAGAAGATGCAAACAGGGTTAATTAAGTTTTCACTCATGATTATATTTGATTATTTTTAACTTAGTTTTATTAAAATTATTTATTTAACATCAATTTTTGTGATTTTAACTTATTTTTCGTTATTTAATTTTTTATTATTTTATTTGTTTGCTTTTTATATTTCAAGATGTATAAAATTTTGTAACTAATATAAAATGATATTGTTATTAATGCAAAAAGTGATAATATTATTTTTATTAATAGTATGCACAATAATAAGGTTAAGTTTTTTATGATTTATGTGTCGTTGTTTAATAATGATCAATAAATTATTATTGGTATGATTATTGATGTATCTAACTACGAGGGTTAATTTATGCAATATGTTTTAAATTAAAACAATAAAAATTATTTGCTATTTTATGTTAATTATAATATTATTTTATTTTAATTACAACTTTTTTAACCCAAAAACAATTAGGTTAGATTATAAGTAAAAATAATAATTCTAACATCTAATATTCCGAAAAATTAAGATACACAAACTTAACTAACATATATAAAAGTTTTAAATATTTAATAGAATTTTTTTAATAAACACTTTGAATGTAGCTATGGAAGCACATGTTCTTCGACATAATTCTATTAAATTAATTTAGTTTATTAAAATACATTTTTATCTATTATCTTGATGAAATTATTTACAAATTTCATAAATTATACTTTTAAATCTTTTTATTTTCATCTTTTATTCTTAACAAAAACCATTACACAATTATTTTTCTGTCTCTTCAAATCTCTCATTTAAAGTAAAAACAGATTGATTATACATATATATGACGTGTGTCTTTTATTTATATAAGTTTGAGTTTTCTATAATTTGTAAAATAATAATAATGAATTTAGAATATATCTCTACAAGCTTTATCCTCCAATTCAAACCATTTAGTTGAAATAAGATGTGCATATACAATGGAATGGATTTAATGTCTATGTAACAAAAGTTATACTACCAACCACTAAAATAATATGGTAAGCATAATTAGTAAAGTAGTTACTGAAAACTAATAATAAACTATCGTATACGATAATTTACGATTGAGTAATAATATAAGAAGGATTTACAGTGTACATACTACTTCCTCTAATGAAATTGAGATTATATTTTCAAATCGTATTTTCAATTATTAAGATATAAATTAATTGTAATTATAATTAGTATTTATAAACCACGCATTTTACAAAAAATTATAATTTAATCTCTAAAACTATTTCATTTTTACAAGTTATTAAATTAAAATATAACCAATAAATATATATATATTTAAATTATTTATGTTTGAATAATTAAAATTAAAAAAGAGTTTATGGACTAATTTAAACCCTGTATCTTCATCTTTTAATTTTACTAACATGTATGTAATTATTATTGTTAAATGACAAATTTAACTTAAGTGACAGGAATCAGAAAAAAAAACTTGTATTAGTTCTTTGTTCATAAAGAATGTTTTTATGATTTTACATGTAATCGATGACTAATGTCTGTCTTTTATTCTATTATTATTATTTAAGATTTTGAAAAGGAATATTAAGAAATATACTTTAAATTTGAATCAATTTCATTTAACATTAATAAGATTTATATTTTTTTATATATTGTAAATTATGTTTATTTTTAATTAATGTGAGAATTTCAACTGATAAAGAATAAATTGAAGATTTGTATAGGAAAACAATGTTTTGGGGAAATGGTGGGTGAATGGTGACTTGTCTAAGTCAATAAAACAGAAAAGAGAACAAACCCTAAAAAGAAAGAGAGAAATTTGATTTGGTCAACCGTAAAATCGAAGCTTTTTATTGGTCAGCCCATAAGAAAATTCTGAAACGCATGAGCGTGACCCATTGGTCTTCGGGCCTTGTTGCCAGAATTTGCTTAATTCCTTCGTCATTGAAAAAAAATCTCTAATAACTTTTTGATAATTTTTTAATGATACCTTATGATTAATTTGTTTTAAATATATAAATCAATAAAATAATTACATATTATAAAAAAAATTGTTAAAATATAATAGTCTTTTATATTTTTTGTTCAAATATTTTGTGCAGTTTAAATTTTAATATATTTGTATATTTTTCATATCTTGCTATCAAGTCATCTCTAATTAAATTTTAAAATAATAAAAACCTAGAAAGTATCACGTACATTAAAAATGTAACAAATTTATCACATCGAAAAATGATAAAATAATTTGATAGGTTTTATGTTTTAAACAATGTAAACAAACAACAAATATCGCTAGGATAAGCTCTAATCATAATTATGATAACATGTTAGAAGTGGACTTTAAGCCTAACTCAATCCCACAAAACCGATTTGTAGGATGAGGTTTGCATCCACTTATAAACTATGAATTGGTCTTATCTCTAGTCGATGTGCCCTTCCAACACTGTATAATATGTTTTATTATACACACTGCTTGTGTAATGGCAAAACTTCTATTTTATTAAAATATTATAATAAGTAAAATAAAAATAACAAATTTATAAACTCTAAAACATAATTAGCCTTTTTATAAAAATTGAAGTGAAAAGAACAACGTTCACAAAGTTTTTTCTAAATATAAACCTAAAATTAATTAAAAATAATTTATTAAAATTAAATAAGAGTAATGCAATTCAGGTTGAAATAAACTTAAATTTTAGAAATTTATTAATAATTTTGTTTAAATTTTATTTTATTAGTTTGAGTTTAGTAATAATTAATTTAATTTTATTACCGATAAAATAGAATGAGTAATTTTGTTATTTTATTTTTTTGATATTTTTTTTTGTCAATTTTTATTTTTTGTATTTAGTTCAATGTTTTATTTTTATATATTTAAAAGTTATCAAAGTTTAATGAAAATCACAGTAAATTGAAGAATCAAATTATTTATCTGAGTGATTTTTTTTAACAATTCATATCCTTTCGAGTTATCATGGATGCACTGGTCCTCTGTTCACTGTTTTAATCAACCACTTTCCATACAATGATGACCTGAATCCGGTACCACATTTATGAGCTCAATTCACCAGGTAATTTGTAATAATTTAATTACTTTAATGGTGAGATTTTAAACTAAAAATGGCTGTTACCACCATATGCATGCTTAGTATTTAATCTTGCTGTAATCAACTATCTATTAACAAGCACACACTCCTCCCTGTAGATAACACTATTCGGCGCATTATGAGAGGTAATCAAAGGTTTGGCAAACCGTCTTATTCAAATTTCCAACTAATAATAACTGTATGATATTTGGGTTATGCAGGATCCATGCATCATCCACAGAGACACATCATTTTCTGGTAGTATAAGTTTTAATATCAAGCACTGCAACTGGTCCATAACCATTAATTATCATCTACATAAGTCAAACTGCTGAATAGGCATATGTGTCTACACTTATGTTCTACTCACACAGTAAATATTTCTCCGTTCTGATTCATGGAAATCATGATTACTTCATGCCTGCATAGTCAGAAATTTACCAGGCAAGTGGTTAAATGAACAAAAACTGGAAAAAATATAAATTTTCTGTGCCAATAATCAGGCGTTAGAAGTGAAGGGTGTTTAAATTTGAAAAAAGCATTAGGGTGTTTCTGGGAGATGAAAGATACAATTTTTCTAAGTGAATTGTATAAGGGTTGATGTCAAAGTGATTAGATTACAGAAGCAATAGTCCAACACTGATACTTTGAGGGGTCAGTTTCGTATTCACCTTTTTTGGTTTTTAGGTTTCGTCAATTATATGGGTCCATAAGAAGCAGGAATTGATTGTGATTTAACTCCTTTAATACATCACATCGAGGTGATAACGTGGTGATTCTCAGATCTGAACTCGTGTCTTTTGTTCAACACATAAATATAAAATACCACAAGCATTAGGAAGGAACATACTAATGACAGGTTTAAGCACTTTAAAACCAATATATCTGCATTAATTACCAATCCATGTGCATCATGTTCAATGTTTTGGCGTTTTCGTTATTCAAGTCATGTTTGATTGCTTGAACAAATAAATAATTAGCTGTGATGATAATTGACCAATTTGTATATAAACATCTGATATCAGTGGAATGATTGCGTAATTTATTTTACTGAATTAACACTACATCCAAAAAAACACAGTAATCAATCTATAATAGTAATGTTATTTCCCATTTTTTCATATAGGTTACCCCTCCACTGAGTTGAAGAGCACAGGATATTTTCTCTTCAAAGCTAAGGTATTTTCAACTTCCTCTGCTTTCTTGAATTTCACTTCGTGCCTACTCAAAGGTAGCATTGCAATGCTCTGCTTTTTGCATATAATTTAATGAGGTTCTGCACCTAGCATGAGTGGAAAAGAAACAGAATAGCACATTGTGCTTCTTGACTATTAGAAGGGTTAGACAGTAATTCTCTTTTGTTTAGGTTCAACGGTGAAATTGAAAATGATGATCAATGATTATTATTACTAGTTGATCTTGCAAAACATAATCCATTGAGAAGTGGGAGAAAATCTCAGGAAACTAAAATTGAATTATTAGGTAGATGCATTGATCATGATGTAAAGTAACTTAGGCAAAGTAGAGCACAAATGAATGAAGATATGAGATTAGAGCAAAGGGTTCCACTTTGCTTGTAAGATAAATTGACATATATGCAAGAAATGGGGTTCCTGGCCCTCGAATTTAGGCATGTGCAGAACTGAAATTGCAATTATGTTGCATTGGCAGCAACAACATGTATTTTCCAATGAGTTGTTTTCCCCCACTCAACCAGCAGGACCCTACGAGCACAGTGGCTTTCTACAATACCAAACGAAAAGCTTTTAGTAATTTAGACCTGCTAAACCAAAGTTCTGGTATAAAGAATATGATATGCAGTATTCTAGTTGCATTACATCATATCACAATTTTATCCTTTGACAGTGCTGAAACTCTGCACCAAAATCACCGTCTGGTTTTTGTTTCTATTTTTACCTATTACCAGTTTCCCATTTGTCACGTACCAATGCATCTTTACCTCTTCATTTTGTTGTAATAGTAAACAGCATGAATTTTGCAAAAGAAGATTTTGTTAGTGGGGGATGGTTGGTCAATATCTTGATGCTTTTTGGGGATTATAATGACATGGGCAGCTTTTAATTTACCCTTTTTTGTTTGTTTTGAGCCTGTGGCCTGTGGCCTGTACCGTTTGGACCTTCTTCTCGTGCTCTCTCGTGAACCAACACCCCCTTTGTCTCTTGAAAACATGCACACTTTTTTAGATGTAAGCATCATTTGATTTTATCTGACTTCGTATTTGGAGCTGATCAAAGGGTTGAAATTTGATTGCTTAATGTTGTTCGGTGGGGGTTGGAATCCGTTTGCAAGCTACAAAAAGGTTAGGAAAAGAGAGTTACTTTTGGTAATTAGTTATGAGGGTCACTTCCACTTTGAATGTGAAAGGTCAGTGGTGGCTGAAGGCAAATACAAAGGCTAAAGGAGATTGTTTCACATGGTGGGGTGTGTGCAGTGTGGTCGTGTCATTCCCATTCCAAGGCCATTGAAAGCTCCCCCTTCTTCTTTGCCTTTTGCTTTCCAAATCAAAGCTATGTCCTTATTACACTGTGGTCCATCTGCATTTCCATCTATTCTGTTTATTTTATTAATTAATTCACGCTTCATACCCTCTCTCTCTCTCTCTCTCTCAACTATAATTCAAACACTGTTCTAATCCTTCATTCCAGTTTCCTTCATTTGATTAGCAGTTGGTCTGTTTTCTCCACAAATTTATTATCACAATGCAGTAAAAGCTATATTTAAGATGCTGATAATTTATTTCATGCAATTGCAGAAACTATGCACTGGATATAGTTGGACCACTGCCAAACTAGGTCCATTTTTTTAAAGTACATCAATGTTTTGAATTGAATAAATACAACACGTTGTTCTAAATTGTAAATGTTTGAGTTTGACTTCAATCATATGTAAACTCTGTAGTTGATAGAAATATAGTAAATCCTTTCGTTAATAGCTTCCACAAGGCTAAAGAAAGATACATAACTTCTTTTATTCGATTTTAAGTCACACTGCCGTTGTCTCAGAAAAACGAACAAAATCATGAATTCAAGACAAGCTAGTTAAATAACAAATACATCTGACTTTGGAAACATGTTCTGCTGGCAACAAATCATGTTCTTGGTGTGAAAAAGGTAAAAGTAAAACCACTGGTTTTCATTTTGATGCCAAAAGCACGTTCTTCATACTAATTTTGACTGTAAATTCATAAAACTGAATACCATAGAAGTTGTGTTGCTTTAATAGTATATACGAATAAATGCTTCAAAATACAACTTCTGGGTCCAACTTTGTAACCCGTTCCATATCGAGATCAAGCTGTAGGATTACGATTACTATTACTCTCCCTGACCCGAAATCCCAATTTTCCGAAGGATCATGAAAAGTAAGAAAAAGAAAAAGGTTAATTTGGTTACTGCTGGGTGCAATGAGAGTACCTGCAAAGTATGATTCCTGCTATGATATTTACAGAAAAGTAGCAGTAAACTGATAACTTCTGCTCTTACTTAAATAACCGTTAAGTAATAACTTCCACTGGCATGCAGAAGATACTTAGTAGAAAAAGTGCATTTTGCAATTATAAAAGATAAATACTAATCTGGCTTAGTCCTGTAAATTCAATAATTAAAAGAATAAACTATTTATTTTAGTTTTATGCTTCATTATAAAATTGCATACTATTATGTTATGTGATGTTATAAAACAATTAAAAATTGTATATATTCAATGATTAGCTCAGATTTTTGAATGAAGTAATTTTCTTATGGTTATGTAATCCTCCCTTATCTTTTTGCTGATCCGTATGTCCTAATTTTTTCAGTAATCAGATACGGTAAGACAAATTCACCTGAAGCACCAAATCAAGACATTATATAGAAAGTGAGAAGAAGAAAAAGAAAAAAATATTTGAAGAAAAAGGAAGAAAAGACAGTTTACAGAGTAGCCCAAAAGGGTATTCCAGTAAATAAACAGAGAAGAGTCCAACTTTCTGTGAACTGCAATCTAAGGATAAGTTTAGATCTGAAGTCAGAACCATATTACATTCTCTCTCTTCCGACATCGTTACTGAGAAATTCCAACGCACAAAACCGAATGAGTTTGCTTTGAGAACTAAAATGGCTGACACCGCCGGCTCCGGTCACCGGCGGGTTATCACGCTCATCTCTTCCCTTATCTCCCTCTCTCTCTCCATCAGAGTCTTCGCCGGAAAGTGGCAACTTATTCGGAGTAGGCTGGAGGAGCTCTGTTCGGCATTCGTTGCCGGCGACTCCACTTCACTGTCAAGCGAGATCCCGGAGGTAACAGGCACGGTGGAGGAGTGCCACGAGCTGGCAAGGCGGTGCTTGGATCTGTCCTACAGCGGGAAGCTCTTGATGCAGAGCGACTTAGACGTGACTTTGGGGAAGTTGGAAGCGCACGTGAAGAAGCTATCCGAGATATTCAAGAAGCGTGTGTCGATGCATGGCTACGCTGTTGTGGTTTCAAGGCCTGGTTTTGGAGCTTGCAAAGATGACATGAGGTTCTACTTAAGGGATTTAATGACTCGAATGAAGGTTGGTGATTTGGGTATCAGGAAGCAAGCGTTGATGAACCTGCATGAAGTTGTTGTGGAGGATGATAAGTATGTGAAATTGGTTGTTGAGGCTTCTGAGTTTGTTCACTTGTTGGTGGATTTTCTGGGTTGTGATGAGGTTGAGATTGTTGAGGAGGCTGCCAAGGTTGTTTCTGTCGTTGCGGGTTTTGATTATTATAAAGGGGTTTTGGTTGGTGCTGGAGTTATTGGTCCTTTAATTCGGATTTTGGAATGTGGGAGTGAAATGGGAAAGATTGCTGCTGTGAGATGTTTGTGTAGACTGACTGAGAATTCGGATAATGCTTGGAGTGTTTCAGCTCACGGAGGTGTAACAGTCTTGTTGAGGATTTGTGAGAGCGGAGAGTGTAAAGGAGAATTGATTGGTCCTGCTTGTGGGGTGTTGCGGAATCTTTGTGGGGTTGAGGAAATCAAGAGGTTTATGGTTGAGGAGGGTGTGGTTTCCACGTTTGTGAAGCTTGTGAGGTCTAAGGATGAAGTAGTTCAAGTTAGTTCTATCGAGTTGATTCAAAACATTGCCTCTGGTGATGAGTTGGTTAGGCAGATGGTGGTTAGAGAAGGAGGGGTTCGTGTTCTTCTGCGTGTTTTGGATCCATTGTGGACGTGCTCGTCTAAATCAAGAGAGGTTGTGATGAGGGCTATTGAGAATTTGTGTTTTTCTTCGTCCAGTTGTGTTAATCTTTTGCTGAGTTATGGCTTTGTGGATCAGTTGATGTATTATGTTCGAAATGGGGAGGTATCGATTCAGGAGTTGGGGTTGAAGGTAGCGTTTAGATTGTGTGAAGCATCGGAGGAGGCCAAGAAGGCATTAGGTGATGCCGGCTTCATGGCCGAGCTTGTGAAGTTTCTAAATGCGGAATCGTTTGAAGTTCGTGAAATGGCAGCAGAGGCACTCTCTGGCATGGTTACGGTGGCTAAAAATAGGAAGAGGTTTGTGCAGGATGACCAAAACATTACCCTTCTTCTGCAATTGCTGGATCCAGGGGAGGGAAATTCTGGTAATAAAAAGTTGTTGATCTCTATCTTGATGTCACTAACAAGCTGCAACAGTGGCAGGAAGAAAATTGTGAGTTCCGGGTATGCCAAAAACATAGAGAGGCTTGCAGAAGCTGAGGTTTCTTCCGATGCCAAGAGGCTCGTCAGGAAGCTATCCACAAACCGGTTCCGCAGTATGTTGAGTGGAATCTGGCACTCTTGAATGTAATTTTGATTTTCACTTTTTTAACTGTAAATTTTCACCATAATTGTTTTCCAAGTGCTGCTAATTTGGTTTCCTAGTCTCAATTTCTTCTCAACTTTGTTTCATATTCTTTGCCATTGACAAGAGCTCATCATTCTTATTAAGATTGTAACAAAAAAATAGTGATAACAGGATATATTTGTTGTAGATATATTTGTTGCAGAAGCTGAGTTTTCTTCCTCATCATGCCGTTGTTTTCTGATTATTAGTTTGACAGTTGAGAACTTAAGAACTTAACTACTAGTCATAGTTATTGCAGTAATTTGTGTTCTAAAAATATTATAACAAGTGAAGGGTGTGTGATCAGATGAGAAAGACGTTAATCCTTGAAGAGGAGCATGTGAGTGGTGTCTATCTTGGTCTTCTCTATCTGGCATTATGTGAAAAGAGATAGTGATAGATGAAGTTTTTCCCATCTTTATTATTTTGTCTCTTAGGTAGTTTGTCTTTTATGCTGCTGCAGTTTCCTTATGGTAATTGAGAAAGTACAACACGCCAATTCTTTGCATGCTCGTTGCCTGGTATCTTTCAGATAAGACAACAAAATGAACCTACATCCTTCTCTTTCTGTTTATGCCTTTTTTTTTAATTAACCCCTATTAGCTTCTAGAGTTATAGAAAATACTAACATTTTGAAAGTGCAAGTTTCTAAATGCTCTTGGATTCTTTGAAGGAGCGGAGGAAACAGCAAGCTTCTTGCCTGTGTTGTGATTGCTGAAAAGAGTGTTGGGTGGCATTTATTATATACCATGTATATGCAACAAATGCAAGAGGAGTAATTAATGGAGAACATGTGAAAATGTGAATCAAGAAAGGTAGTATAGTATTGGGTTGAGGAAGGCACAGAAAACCCATGTTTCTTCCAATTTCCAAGATCTCATCTCCAATGAATGATTTCATTGATTGTGTTTGTTGAATGTCTGAAACTTTCTTTCGATGTTGTGCTGTAATATATCTAAAAGAATTTGATGGTAAACAAAGCAACTGACGGTTGAAGAACTGTGCATTGTGGTAGGTGTGACCCACTTGATAACATAAAAAAATTGGCTAAGTTCGGTGAGTGTTTTTAAGTTATGGTCTTGGCTTCTTCCAAACGCTAAAGCGAAAATAAGAACAATTAACGGGTAAAGTCGTTTTCAATAAAACAGTTGAATTATGATTGCATACGTTTTTCTTTGCACCCACTTTCGGGCTCTGTTCAATTCATTCACACCTTTCATTAGTCAAACTCCTCCCTTCTTGCATCTTATGCCCTTTTTTACTGTAAACTTCCTTTTAGTAGAAAGGAAAAAAATAAATAGAAAAATTGAAAAAATATATATTTAACTGAAAAAAACAATGTTTTACTTTAATATTATTTTATTCTATTTACTCTTATTATTAACGAGATTTTTTTTATTATAAAAAATTAAAGAATAGATCCTAATCAATTATGAGACTCTTATAATTGTTCATGGGCTTGTTTTATATTACAGAAATGTTAAACAAACAAACGTAATAAATTAGAAGTGATGTTATTAAAATAATGGATATAACAGGGATACTGAATTTGCTCCATAACCACAAACATTAAAAAAAAGTCACATAATAAAAAGAGAAAACATTATTTTTATTCTACGGGTTTGGCCCATTATACTCCCTTGTTTGGTTCGGCTTGTCCTTTTCTGTTTCACTTTACATTTGGCCCATTATATCCCCTGCTTCATTTTCACAACCCTATAATTTTATAAATTTTTTTTCTATAAAACTATCTTTAACTAAAACTAGTTTTCGTTGTATTGTTTCAATTCAAAAGAGTAATTTATATCATAATTAATCCAAGTACTGTTAAAATATATTTTATAATTAATGAATTGAGTTTCTATGAAAACGTGGTAACTTCTACTGTTAATTCGGTTACTATAAACATAATTTATATCACAACTAATTCAATTTCCATTTTAAAAAGTTCCTTCTAAAAGATGAGAGGTAACTATAATCTTTATACTTACATTCAGATTTCAGTTTCAGACCACATTTAATGTTTTTTTGTGTTATATAACATGAACCTTGTCATGACAGCAAAACATTCATCTTACAGAAACTGTCATTTTACATCAATCCATCAAAATATGGTTCCGGAAAAGCCAATGACACTGACCCTTGTGTTGTTTGCATATAAATACAGAGGATGGTCTCTTCCAATTATAGGTTTTTCGAAAAAGAACACTTCACACTAGCCATTCACCCACATGAATCTTCTCTAAGCCAAACGTTTGTGATTACATATAATTGTTTCCTTAAGTCATGTCATCTTCCCCACGGTAACGCAAATTCCTACTCAAACTTCTCTATATAGAGTCCATTACCATTTCACCCTGCTGCTTTGCCAGGTATCTTTCCCTCCTCTCTTTCTGGAAACAAAATCAGAGATATAGATATATGAAGCATCTGTCAAAAAGTGGCATATTGCAAGGTAACTTTTCCAATGAACTCATTAAGCAAACATGCTCACCCATTCATCTATAACAAGCCCTTCTCCGAGAATCTTAGGGCCTGCATCTTCTGGGGCTCTTTTACGTGCCTCAGCTGCAGCATTAGCCTCAGCTAAATGAAGCCTTAGTTTTTCCAAAGCCTGAAAAGACAACAATACGCAAGCAATTAGTTATCAAAATAAGAAAATACATTTTACTAAAAAGGAGTACCTCCTGTCTAAAAAATAGTGTTTTGGTGGGATAGAAATAATAAAAGGAGAGGAAGAAAGAAAGATCATAGAATTTTGTATACTAGTTTTTATTATAACACGTATATTGTACATATCATAACCTGCTATTTTTAGAATAATCTCATTGCCATATCCAATAAATGTATCGTATCCATGCATCATAGGTCAAAGTCCAAATCCTCTTATTTTGGATTAGTCCATACCCAAAATGGCACGCTTCTTCTCACCTCCTTTCTTTTTCATCTTTCTTTCTTTCTTTATTTAAAGTTATGTTCTTATGTTCATCTATGCTTCTGCCATTTTATGTTGTCTTTTTTATCTTGTGCTCTTGTTTTATTAACTTGAATCCATCATCTTTTTTTTCTTTGGAGTCTCTAGGAAATAAACCTTCACATCTAGATAATCTTGTTATTTTTATGTCCAGTGGGATCTTTTTGAAACTTTCTTAAGCAACATTAACACAACACTGTATGCTCTTAAAATCAACAAGATTAACTCTTATCCAGAGTAATTTATTCACATTTAATTGTACTTTTAAGTTCTAATGTAGTAAGAGAATATAGCCAAAGTAGAAGTGAAAAACTTAAATTTCAGCACTTACAGGGCTATTACGCTCTGGATCCAGAAAAACAACCTGCAAAATCTGCTCGACTGTTACTTGATCCTTCAGCTCACCAAACTGTTTAGAGAATGAGCAAACACCCATGATTGAAAACTATAGTGGTCGATATATATAATGACAAAAACCGAGCACATACAACTGAACTTATTTTGATTGTGTCCAGATTCCATAATGTGTACGAAAGACGGGAGAGGGACTAGGGAGAGACAAACAATCCAACCATTAGAAATGGAGACGAGCGTAAGTTTGTACTGATGACAAAAAAACTAACCATTTCAGGCACATAATCAATTGATCCTTTGACCTTCATGCTCATGATTTTAAATTTGAGTCCAGTTTTTTCTGGCTTTTCATTATTCTGTGGAGGCTCTACAAACTTGAACACTAGCAGATAAATACTGATTAGTGAGATCACTTGGCATTCTAAACAATTTTATGCTCCACACAAGGGAAAGAACACGAAGAAATGAAACATAAATTATTACCAATCGCTACTATACTCTCGCCAGGCGTTAGTACGCCCCCTGGAGGGCGCATGAAACAGCTCTTGGGTGCATTTGTTTGAAACTATGTATACACAATAAGTTGAACAAGAACATCAAGTATTATCAGAATAGACGGTTACAAAATCAGAGATAAAAAATTGAAAATTCTTGCATTTATTCAGAATTACACATGAACTACTCTTGCAACAAAGTAATATTCAACACAATAGACAGTTCACAGTTGATTGGAAGGCTCGATGAAATTGCCTCTGTAACATCAATAAGCAAAACGAAAGCATAGCAAAAGAGGTGCATATTTTTTATCTGAGTGTACATTACCTTGAAAGCTACATTGGATTTGCTGGTGTTTTTAATCCTGATGGCACTCTTAGCCTGCTTGCCCGGTTCATCTACACGGGACAACAGACAATTGAAGGAACAAATGGAATAACACAAAGAATGACTCTGTCAAGCAATCATATAGATTTGTACAAGGACAAAACTTCAGAATTGCTATTCTGTGATGTTTTTCAACCTAAAATAGAATTGTATCTCGGTAAACAAAAGAACAAGACTTGTTTTAAATGATTATGCTGATAGTTGATATTAAAAAACATCTAAAATACTGTATCTACATTTTGTCATACAAGTATTATTAGTAAACAAAGGAACGATACATAATTAGGAAGATACAAAACTACTAAAAACAAGTGATTATCAATATCCAAAAACAAAATTCAAATTTTGGAACAATGAATTCAATCCCACCTAGTGGATAGCAATTGAAAACAGGATACAGGAATTTGATGACAAGCAAAGCAATTATATATTGATTGCAGCGCATGAAAACAGACACGGAAAAAGATGCATACAAGGGAAGTAGAGCTTGTTGGAAGGATCGAGCTTGAGACGACGTCGTGTGGGGAGGAGCGATCTGGCGAGGGAAGAAACGGAATTGGAGGTTGAAGCAGTTGAATGGCGAAAGGGAAGCTTCAAAAAATTCCACACTTTTCCTTCTGATTGTGATTGTGATTCTTGTCTTTCTTCACCAATCCCCATGCCTTCCGACTTAACTTCCAAACCAAAAGCATTCACAATATAATCACCATCTTCCTCTGCAACAATATAGTAAACGTCGTCGTTGACCCTCTCCCTAAATCCATAGACCAAAACACAAACATTTTACTTTATCATTTTAAATATTTCTTTTATGTTCAATATTAGGATACGAAATCTGTAAATTAAGATTTTTTATACGAGAAGTTAGACTCGTCATGCCAAGTGCGAGCAGATTATGTAGACGAATTGTTTTTTTAATGTTGGGTTAGAAAATGTTGTAGAATTTTTCTAGAAGAACTTATAATATGATTTTAAAAAACTTCATCATTGAGATTCTGGCGAACATAAACAAGAAAAATCAAAAGACATGTAAAAATTTAAGCTTTTTTAAAATTACTTCATAGTATCGTTTCTTTACGGTGTATATATGTGTTGCATGTAGGGTTTGTTTGTCCTCGTAAAAGACAAAGGTTTTGGTTTCCGAGAGTGGAGGGTCCCACGATTGCGGTGTTCATGGTGGAAAAGCCAACTAATTCTAACAACGCAACTCTGTTCTTAATCCATGCTACCCACTTCCTCCTTTTGATTCTCCAATTTTTTCTTTCTTCTTTTCTTCCTTCCAACTTTTCACTTTTTTAAGGAGTGACGGTCTTTTTCGTGATTTTTATTTTATTTTTATACATAATACTGTTAATATTTTTTACAGTATTATTTTTTTATGAAGTTTGGTTATATTTCTCAATAATCGTGATGATTTTTTTTGTTTTTTTCCTCTTCCAAAAAAAAATGAATTTATTATAAACTTGACTGTACATGTTAATCTTAACAAAAATAAATGTCTCAAGCTGCAACATGAAAGGTCATTCAAGATATCCAGTAACAAACACAAACATATTCTTTGATGTTATTTTACATATGTATTGATTATTTCTTTAGTTAATTTCATCAAATAATATCTTCTTCACTGACTTCCAAAGCTTTTCAATTCTAGTTTTCCAGTTTTGAACAAAAACTGCTGTTATCAACTAACTTTTGTAATCAACTATGTGAAAGCCCATTGTCTAAACATCTGAACAGCCGTGGGCCTATCATTTTGTGTCTATTTGCGAATTAATTTTTACAATTTTTCAAGGGAAAAATTAAATTTGTGTTTTCATCATTTTTGCATAAAAATTGAGAAAAAAAAAATGGAATCATGTCAGCAGTGGCCAATATTGACAAAAACTTTTATAATTTACAGAGTAAAGTTACAGAAACTGAGAGTATGTAAATATAAACAACTTCAGGTATATATATATATATATTGATTATCTGTAACATTTATACATAGATAAGTATAAATGATGAAATTGAAGATACAAAAATAAGTAATTAATAAATAAGCATGCACGGGTGTCTCTTACATGATCTAAAAGTGAAGGATGAAGTTTAGATCAATTGGGACCCCAGCAGCTCAAATACATGACAGTTCTGAGAGAGTCTTCAGACTGTTTAAGGTTGTCATCGTTGGGAGTTTTGAAGGGAGGTGATGATGAAGTTGAAAAGAAGCAAGCCTTTTTTGAATCCCTAAGAGATTTTATGGTTGAGTCACACTTTGAACCTTGCTCTTTCATGCCCTGAAACACCCTCATCCCACCCTGGTATATCACCCTGCTCATATACCTCAAGCTCATTCCACAATCTCAAATTCTCTGTAACTTTCAACGATTTCAGATTTCTAAAAGATCATCATGTTCAAGGGATATTTATAAAATAGCCGATGTGGGACTACAAAAACATGGGGCAACCGGAGGAGAAGGTCGAAACAACCGGCTACGTTTTTGTGGGTATAAAGAGAGGAACTGTGGGCAGATAAAGTCCGTGGGCCGAGGACACGTGTCGCGCTCATGGAATTGGAAATGCCACGTAGGAATTTAGAAATTATCCTTATATCTGAGCTTGAGGTAGTTTTATCGGATTGATGAGTGAAACGGTCAAAATGGAAAACCAATCAGTTGTTCTAACTCTAACCGATAGCTCTTAGCTTCTCCTCCCGCCGTGCTTATCGCCAACTCCACGGTCACTGGTTTTATCCAATTAGTCACCACGTAGATTTGGATAATAATATTATTTATTTTGAAATAATAATAATACGATAATTATTATTGCATTAATTGGATATTTTTCTATGCAATCTCTCGTTGACTTTTATGAGGAGTATTTTAGTTTGGGAATTATTGATACAAATGATATTACGAGTTAACTTTAATAAAACTATTTCGATTTCAAATTGTTCCAAATTGGGACATAGGTAAGAACAATTAATTCTTATATGAGATGTAGTCTATTTTAGAGCATGTGTTTTATTATTGTTCTGTCTTTAAAAAATATCTTCAAATAATAAAAAATAAATAAATATTTAAATTGTTTTAATTCTCAATTTTTAAACGATATAAAATCCTTTTCGAAAAATAATTGTTTACTTTTAAAGAAGGATGTAAGAAAGTGATGATTAATCTTAAAATCTTGTCATTAACTAGTGTCAATATTTTAGTCTTAAGTCGAGTGATATTTTAATTATTATTTTTTTCTCGATGTTAAGCAAAATATCAAATTCTGAATTAAATAATCAAAGTAAAAGATACTTGAGCACGATCTCGATATATGAGACCTTAAACTTCAAGAATTTATTTTTGAAGTTTTTGAAAAATTATATATAAACTATGAATAGAAAACTATATTAGACACATTAAAAACACTGAAGTAACTTCAGTCTCGTGTTTCATTTGAAAAAAAAACATAAACCTATGATAAATGGAGTTCGAGTGAGTAGAAAAAACATGTATAACAATATTAACCTCTAAATTAAATAAATATTTGAACATGCATTTTCTTTAAAGATGTATAGCAATATTTAAAAACTATATCGTGTCAGAGTGTCTAGCGATATAGTTTATACAATTAATAAAAGAATGTAGAGTATAATTAAATAGAAAAATAGACATATTATAGAAATAGATATAAAGTCACACATTAAAATGCTACAGAAATACCCACAATATAAGGTAAAAACAACGTACAAAATAATTCAAAAGTAAAATAGACATGTTACGGAAATAGATATGAAGTCACACATTAAAACGGTATAAGAATACCCACAATATAAAGTAAAAACAACGTCCAATATAATTAAATAGAAAAATAGACACGATACGAAAATAGATACGAAGTCACACATTAAAATGCTATAAACCCACAATGTAAAGTAAAAACAACGTACAATATAATTAAATAGAAAAATATGCTATATTAACATGAATTTTAATTTAGTTACCTTACAATATGTTTTATCAACAATAATAAATAAAAATAGAGATCTTTTAATATATTATAAAATTGATGATAATTTATTTAAAATTATAGTGGTGTATGGATATTAAAAAATAAACTATTATACATACTCATCAATTTCTACATATTATATTATATCAATATATATTTGACTTTTTTTTTAAAGCAAATTTATTTTCCTAAACAATAACAAAATAATATATTTTTAATGTATATTTTGGTATTATATACAGTATTTGCTAACTTATGTAATGTTTAAAGTGTATCAAATTTTTATTGAGAAAAAAAAATCCTTATTCATACTTTAAACGGTATTTTAATAATTTTTATTTTTAATTTATAATAAAAAATAAAAAAAATAAAAAATTATTTAAATATCTTTAACCTTAAAACTTAGAATCATAAATTTTTATCAACTAAAATTTGATATGAGGTTACATTATATTATATATATATATATATATATATATATATATATATATATATATATATATTTGAAATCCTACAAAACTATTATTTAGCGCATATAGTATACAATAATGTTATTAATTTAATTAAATAAATATATGCTTTTAAAGATCAATTTCGGGTAATTTAACAATATTATAAACGTAAACTAGTTTTTCATATTTAATAAATACATCAATGATGTTACATAATATTATCTTTATTGGATTTAAATTTATTTTAGTTTCTAAAACGTGAAATTGAAATTGATCCATTTCTTTAATTTGTTTCTAAAATTTTAAAATTAAATCAATGTAATCTTTTTATTCTAATTTTGTTAAATTATTTTACACATTTTAATTATATGTCGATTTTGAACATTATTTAATATTAAAAAAATATTAACATTATTAAATTAAAAAAGTATATTTATTTTTTAAAGTTTAAGACCAAAATATATTCAATTTAATTTCACCTTAAATTCAAACATCGTACATATATTCAACCTGTTTATTATAATTAATAATGTTATGAACCTTAATTATTATAAGCCCTTGTTTAGATTATGTCCATATATGGCCATCAAAACTGTAATGACAGTTTTAAAAAGTTTTTTTTAAAGAAATATTCTTATAATTATTTTGACTATTAAGCTAATTATTTAATATATTTCTGTCTTTAAAAGTGTGAATGATATTTTATTTAAGTTGCTTGAATTTTACATTTTGAATTAAAATAAATAATAATTTACACCTCCAAAGGTTTTTAATTTATTATTTTTAAAGGCTAAAATAAAATATCTTATGCTTTGATAAAAAAAAAAAACAATTTATTTCCATTTTCATCACCAATTCATCCCCTTATCCACGTTTATCATCCGTCCCTCCTCAACGGCGAGAATCGATGGCAATGGATATCCTGCGTTCACAAGTCTCCGCCATCCCATTTTTTGACGCTGCCGCCACTCGCCGTCGTCGCTCTGCCACATTCAGCTTCAGCGTAAGGTATCTTCTGTTCTTCTCAAAACGACAAACTTTCATTTCCTCTGAAATCCTCCATTTGCCTCACTCCGATTTTTGCAATCCGTTAGGGCAACCCTTCCTCTCCCGCACCAAAATGCTAAGTACTACAAAGAACTTGAAGCTGCTGTTGACGTAGTCCAGAAGGCTTGCAATTTCACTCTCCATGTAATCTTCTGTGACTTACTTTTTGTGTGTACTTGCTGAATCATGAGAACCGATTCTGTCGAAAATAGATTTTATGTGCATTATTTATTTTTCATCAGTAAGCAGTCACATTGGTCCCTTCAACTATGCAAATGTTAAATATGTCTTAAGATATTTCTAAGATGGTAACTTTAACTTGTAAGGGGATATGTGAGTGTGCTTTAAGTATAAGTCAACCTTATAAAACTAATTTATAAGATGAGGTTTGTAGTTATGTATACTTATATATGTCTTATTTCTACTCTATGTCTCATCTCCAACAGATATCAAATAAGTCCATGAACTTAACTCTAAACTATTATTTAGTTCCTAAATATAAGTTGATATTATATTTTAGTCACACATTTTTTTAAAATTTGGATTAATTTGATTATCGATATATATTTTCTAGCACTCTCAATAATTTCCTTTAGTACAGGTACTAATATGATGTCCTACGACTAATATGATGTCCTACGAGATGAGAAATCAAATTGATTGTTTACTTTTTATAGCACTGAAGAATGCTATGTGATTTGTGTTGGTGGACTTCTGCAGGTGCAATCATCTTTGTTCTCAACTGATGGGAAGGTTATTGAGAAAAATGACCAGACTCCGGTGACTGTTGCAGATTTTGGAGTTCAGGCTCTCATAAGTTTGGGTATTAACTTTGTGTCCAGTGTAAAAAGTCATATTTCTGAGTTGTGATGCTGTATAATGAAACCACCGTGGCGTAAGTGTAACGAATTTTGATTAAAATGGTCTATTACAGTTCTACATAAATTGCTCTTTTATCTAGGGACATTACAACAATATGATGAACATCTTTTTCTAAAGGACTCAGCTCAGTAAAACTTGAAAAATGCCAATGAAATCTGATCGATGCTCATAATTTCTGGCCAATGTGATGTAGTATAAAAAAGCTGAGTACACGAACTAAATTTTTTCCTGATGTGTGCAAGGCCCATTGCACGCACAATGAGTGGATTTGCACGGAAACGAGGGCATTAGGAACAAGTTTTAGATAAACACTTTTTAAACAAGTTGAAGGTAATGTGCGATTTTTTCCGTTTGGAATACCATTAAAAACACAACGTGTGATCCATCAAAAGTGTATTTGTAAACACTAGTTTGCTGCAACATAGTTTTCTTGCATTCATGTAGTTAGCGTAGTATTATAATTAGCATGTAGCCTTGAAAATAATTTATCTGAAGTAATTATTTTAATGGTATTGAAATTTTTTTGTTTTATCATATGTGGTTATTCAAACAGAGTTAGATAAGTTGTTCCCTTCTATACCTTTGGTGGCCGAGGAGGACTCTGCTTTCTTGCGATCAAGAAATTTAGCAGGTACCGTGTTTGATGCAATAACTGCTACAGATAGCTCCACCTGTAAATCATTGACACAAGATGATGTACTAGAAGCAATTGATAGAGGAAGCAAGGAAGCTTTTATATTTGGACCAAAGCCAGCCACATATTGGGTGGGCAAATCTAAGCAGTTATATTAAATGCTGTGAAGTGATGCAGATATCTTCCTAAAAATTTGATCCATGACTTCATTTTTTATGTTGTTGTATGACACATTTGTTCACATTGTGTTCCTGAATATAAAAAAATGGTGGTAATTATTTTTTCTGTTTTATGAAAATTACATACTTTTACAAGTTGACTTCTGTTGGTCGCTGGGACCTTATCTATTTAAAGGTTGATATTGGAATTTTTATATATTTACTTCTCGTGTTTGATTTTTCCTATTATAACTTATGGTAAATTCATTGAATAATGCAGCTGCTTGACCCAATTGATGGCACGCGTGGTTTTCTAAAGGCTGGCAAAGCCTTTTATGTGGTAAGTTATAATGTAGGTTATACTGTTTGAGTTTCTTTTTGATAATGCATGAGAGACATATCCTATAGATTTCCATCTGGAATAGCCTTTTGTTGTAGAGTTAACCTTGTGATAGTGCTTGAATTGTGGTGCACATTGATCTCAGGTAACTGGTATAGATAAGCTGCATGTGTATATCTTTATATAAGGAATTTTTGTTGAGTGATATTTGGTTCAGTGTCTCATGTTTATCCAATTTTCATATTATCTTAACCCAACTAGTTTCCAAAATATACAGGTTGGTTTGGCTCTGGTGGTTGAGGGAGAGGTTGTCATTGGTGTTATGGGCTGTCCTACCTGGAAGGAAGATTTATCTGAGAAATCCTCTGCTGAGATTGACGAGGAGTGGGATTCTCTTAATGGATCAGGAACTGTAATGATTGCCCATAAAGGCTGTGGAACATGGAGGAAAAGTTTGAATAGCCAACTGAAATCACCTGATGTGTGGACCAGATGTTTTGTTGATGGGTCTGATGTAATACATAAAGCACGCTTTTGTATTTCAGACAGTGAAAAATGGGAAGCACTGCCACTGTCTCCTTTATTTAAGGCAGCAAGCGATGCTGATAACGTAGGCAGCAACCAAATCCATCTTTTGCGGGCATGTTGTGGAAGGTCTCAGCAATATTATCCATATACTTTTTACTTGATTACATGCAATCAAAACTTCTTTAACTATTGATGTTTCTATGCAGTAGTGATGCGTAGAGTAGCTGGTAAAATCTAAAGCAATTGTTAACTTGTGTTATTTCTTATTCTATTTTTACTGCTTAAATTTCGTGAGGTTTTTTTAAGTTAAATTTTTGCAGTGTGCTTTTGAAAGGAACTCTTTGTTAATATCTTATATCTGAGGGCTGAACAGAGGAGTTGTTGCTCTGATTAGTAATTACTAATTCATTTAACTGTGATTACTATATTGTAATTTGTTGATAGAATCATCTGATGGAGTTAAATTGGCAATATTTGTTAGATTTATTGATTTTTCACCCTTTCTTTGTTTCAATTGCCCATTTCTTGATTTGTTGTGGACCAATGCAGCTTATGCAAGTATTTGATGGTGGCCTCTGGCAGAGCATCTATTTTCATTCTTCGAGCAAAGCAGAAGCCCGTTATAATGGTATCCTATAAATTTTTAGGTTTGTAGCTGGTCGGATAATTTATTCAGTGATACATTTTTTATATGGTCTTGTGTAGGCCTGGGATCATGCAGCTGGCATTATATGCGTTCACGAAGCAGGGGGAAAGGTATTTCTTTTCCCTATCATTTTTGTTTGCTAAAATAAATGAAAAACATTTCTTAATATCATCATCGTATATGTTAGAGTGTCTTAGATGATCTATTAGGATTGATTTCCACATTTTCTTGTATGTTTCATCATTGTATTTTTTTTATCTGTTTTTCTTGATTCCCTTTAACTTTTAAATTTGAATCGCACTTTTATATTTTTTATATGCTTCTTTTTAAAACAGATGTAGATTAAGTTTAAAAAAATATTAAAAATCAAAACTTTGTTAATAGAAAAACTTTTTCATTGTGCTTCCATTTTTATTTTAATCAATTTCAACTTTCAGTCTTTGCACTTTTTAATGCTACAAATTAAATTTATATATGAATTTTGTCACCACTACTCAATATTTGAATCCCTCAGTGGTTGTGTGGGAATTTGTACAGGGATTGGGAGAGACCTAGACCTCTCAAAAGTCCTGGAGTGTTCATGCCTTTTTATTTATGCTTTGATTATGATTTCGGAATAGCATTATTAAGGATTTTTCGTCAGTGCGGTAGTTGTGTAAAAGGAAGTATGTGTATTCAAGTTTGAGAGAAAATAAGTTGCTATGAATAATAATTGAAATAAAAAAATTTGTGATTTTATGGAACAACTGGTGGGCAAGGTATGGAGTCGTGAAAAATGGGTGAGAAGTCAGAGTTGGAACTTAGTAAACTATCCCTCCTGCAATCCATCAATTATCCATCTATTTATATTTAAATTATATCATCCGCTCACACAATTATCCAAATCTTAATTCTTCAAGCTAATGAACCTAAATCACTAGTAGTCACAAGTCCTTGTAAATTTAAATTAAGTAATCAACTTTATAGATCAAAGATTTAAAATGTCTAATTAAGATTAACGTATCCTTAGTATTAGGTGATCTTTCCGGATTCCAAGTTTAAAGATGTCAATTATTAACTCCCAAAAGAATAAGTGCAAGGTGGTCAATCTCATACAAGCGTTATACGCAGAAAAAATATATAAAGGAATAAAAGCTGAAACTTTAACTAGGAAGTTACATAAGTTCTAGTTTAGCTACATCCAACTCAATGGATTTCTGTTAATTGCAACTCGTTTCATTAATGAAGGCAGCCTTCCTAGCTTCATATTCTTTCTCTCTGTCCTTTAACCTTTTCATTTATGCATGTAGGATGTGAGACTATAATAATTTCTTGCTCATTTATTTCCCTTTTAGACATGCAAGTTAAAGTCATGCATAATAATTTCTGCCAAATATTTACCCTGAGAACTATTACTACTCTAGATGATTGTTGTGCCCCGTATAAATGATGGCAGGTAATTTACATATATTTCCCTTTTCATCTAATTTAAAAGGCGTTCATTGGTATTTGATGCATGGCATTGTTGATTTCTTATTGAAAGAATTAATTATCTTATTGATAATGTGGTGTGGTGCTTGAACCCAGCCGTCGAACTCGAAATCTTTTACTCTTAATCTTATTACATTTTCCAGCTTTGGATTTTATGAAATGCCTTAAAAGTTATTTAGCAAATTTATAATTCACAGGCACTTGTATACGATTTTCATATTTTGACCCTTTAATGCATCACCTTTTCTCTATTTCTCATTTGATGATAATATTCAATTTTTTCAAATTTGATCAGGTAACAGACTGGAACGGCAGTGAAATAGATCTGGCAGCGGATCGTGATGGCCGGCGGATTATATATCCTTCCGACGGTATCCTTGTCACCAACGGCCATATACATAACCAGGTTTTGCAGATTATCTATCAGACTGCAGGAGTTTGATGTTTGGGGAATTGTTCATCCCAATTATTTCTGAAATGATTTATATGAAAATTGTACGTGTACTGATGTTGTTAGAATTTTTTACATTGATTTTTCGTAAAGCTGTGATAAATTTATTCATTTTTACAATAATTATTTTAAACCTCCTTGTAATTTTTTGTTGTTGATTAATGTATAAAATTTATATTTGACCCAGGATACTTTATTTTGACTATTGAATGTAATTGACTCAACAAATATATCAAGAATATGATCCAACAAAACTCATTTGATATTATTAATCTAAAGTAGTTAAATAATTAATATTTTAAAAGATATTGGTTAGTGTAATTATCATATATTAAGAAAATATGTGATTAAATTTTAGTAATTTAATTACGTTTTAATTTATTTTAATATCATATATCAATAAATATGTGATTAATCAGGTAAGATATTGGGTTATTCTTATTATTATACTAATTTAACATATTAAGTTATTATATTTATTAATATTATTAGTTTTTATAATAAATCCTATAGAATTGAAAAATCATATAAATACACAATATTTTATTAAGAAATATATATAGGATTTATAAAAAAAATATACATAGTTCTCTCATATAATTTTATTCATAAAGATCAATTTTTTTTTATTGATTTAAAAAGGTCGAATATTTTTTTTTCAGAAATTGTCAGAACCAAGTGGAAGACAGGTGGTTATAGAGAGTGGACGATCGGATTTTTGAGGGAATATATAAGCTAAAATTTCAAAAGCCGATTCCACTTTCTGCATACAATCTTCTCCTCCAAACCTTCTGAACTCGTTTCTCCTCCTTCTCTCTAACTTCTCTTTAAAATTATCATCTTTTCCTCCATTAAATCTCACGTTTTCTTCCATCTGATCATCCATCAGAGTGTATGTAAGGTTGTTGGTGGCAAGGATCCTCCTTTTAACCGATCATTTAGTGGTTTGAACTGGTAGGTCTTCCTGATTCTAATAAAGTCTAGTTTGGGGCACATGCAAACCAAGTTTCTGTTGTATGTGTTTATCTTCTTCTTTTAAGGTTCTGATCACGTTTCTGGTCTTTTGGTCGTGGTGCAAAGTTTGTATTGTGAGCGATCGGTCTGTTAAGAGGTAAGGGAAGCTATTAAATTTAATTATGCATGTGATGATTTTGTGTATGTATGGAATGAATTGATTCATGATTTGTATATGAGTGTATGAAATGCATGTTTCTGGGTTTTGGGTGGTTCTGTATAAGTCTATAAGGATTCTGCAAAATTATGTAGAATAGTTGAGTGTTCGGTCTCAACCGTTCGGTTATGGTCAGGGAATAAGTTATTAATAGAGTTAGCATTTTAGCCTTACCAGAGTATAATCGTTCGGTTTATAGGAAGTGATTAATATATCACGTGTTGATGGTTATATACCTTTATAATCAGTCTTATTGGATTAGGTATTTTAGTTTGTGATAGCTCATATATTATTATTAGTAGACTTCGTACTTAGACTAGGCTTAAATTACGTTCGTTTATGATCAGATACAAGTTTATGGGTATTTCCGCTAAAATGTCTTAACGTTCGGTTTTGTAAAATAAGTAAAATACCGTTCGGTCTTACACCAAGGATCAGTAGTTATAAGTGTTCGATATAAGCTCTAAGCGTTCGGTTTTGTCAAATAGTGAAATATCGTTCGTTCTTGTTTTGAGTATAGTAGATATCGTTCGTTATTACTTTGAGGATATTGAAATATCGTTCGTTCGAGTATTGATGATAGTTAAATATGGTTCGGTCTTATATTAAGTATTTGGTTTAATTAGAGTGTTCTATTCTTAAGCTGTGTTCGGCTCATGTCAAAGTCATATCTATTAAATAAACGTTCGATTATATTCGTCTGTTGTTTAGATCCTTTCCGTTTGTTGGTAACTAAGGGTGGTGTTATTTGAGCGTTCGATCTTCTTATGTGAAATGTTGTTTGATCTTTCAATGCTGATGTTATGGCTTGGTGCTGGTTGTTTATTACAGCAATGATCTATTATGTATGGGAAATATTATTGGTATTCAAGCAAAAGTTTATGTTTCAAGTAATGTGGAAGAGAATTCCGGGGAGGAATGCCTCAGTGTAAGGATAATGTGGTGGTAAAATATGAATACGGATAGTGAAATTCACGGAGTTCATCCTGATATTCTGATGATTACCAGTTCTCAAGTAGAGATGAGTAAGTCATTGTGTGAGAATGGCGGGAGGCCTAGCCCATAGGTTCTTGGGTGAGTTATAACGGACTAACCTCGGGTGGCAGCTGATGGTTTTCCAGTTACTCCACCACCCGAGTGCACGAACGACTTCAAGCTACGTATTCATACAATCCGGATGGTCAAGTCAAGTGTCAGTCGTACGTGAATTATGATATTCAAGTTATGTGTGATATCTACGTTGGTTCTTGTATGCTATAGCGTTCGGTCTGTAATGATTTGTAGTTTTATTTCACGTACGAATGTATGCTTAATTGAATTATAGTAGCTTACCCTTATTTTATGTTTTTATCCACGTTTTCGTTCAGTTTTCTATTGTAATGATCATCCTTGTTGGATGTGAGCAGAAGGGAAAGGGCTCACGTTGGAATAGGAGCTGGACGGTGAGACTCCTGCTGAATAGGAGATGACCGTTCGGTCATATAGTATAAATAGTTTTAGTGAAACGACCGTTCACTATTTTGTTCTGTAAATATAATCGTTCGGTTATATAATGAACGTTCGATAGTAGTATAGGAAGCTCTTGTAAAGTTCGAAAAATTTTATGGTTATTTTTGTAATAACTGTAAGTTTGACTTTAATATTGTAGTAACTGTTCTATTATATTATTAAATGTTAACACCTGTATATAGTTGTGTGCTATATTTCTGGAATGTTACATAAAGAAATGATGTATTCTGATAATATATTAGTGGTATACTTTTAGGATTATTGTAAGGAAATTAATAAAAAATATATGAGGAAAATTTTGGCTAAAAAAATATATTTTTTTATGTTTATCTATTATGATTCATCTCTCTTTGAAATTTTACTTAGAAAATCTTCAACAATTTTTTTTATTAAAAAACTCCTATGCACTAACTAACAATACGGTTGATAATAGTATTAACACGTCAAATCTCAGTAATAACAACTATGTTACCTCAAAGTATGATTTTTAACTCGAAAAAATCATTGAATAAGTCCAATATGTCGTCCAAATAAATAAAAAAGTTAGCTTTCAGAAAAATTGATAAAGAAAAATCAGAAAACCAGCAAAAAAAGTTGACAAAAGAACACAATCCATTTGTCTATGATTGAGATATACTCACAGTAAAAAAATCTATACTATATATAATTTTCTTTCAATTTTATATGTAAATTTGTTATTGTATTATTATATTTGATCTAGATAGTTGTGTATGTCTTAAAAATCAAAAGTTCATAAGTTAGTGCTTTATTTTTAGTTTAGTGTTTATAAAAGCACAGTATTATATTTGTATACGATTTAGTTATAGTTATTACTTTTAATTATTTTATTAATATTCGTTCGATCACGATTAAATTATTTAATCTTGTATATCAATATATTAACTAGTTATCACTTACTTAAATCTTCTGGTTTCCACCCCAAAATTGACCAGAAGTGTTTTACCTAAGCATTGCAATGCTTTATATGCACCTAACCAAGGATGTTACCTATATAGAATACAAACTGTGCTATTTATTACCTATATATAGTATACATGTTTGACCAGAAGGGATGAATGAGCTACGTACAATTTTCTTTCAAAATCTGTGGCGTTGAGTTAAAGTGTAGTGTCATTTCACTTGTTAGACATGAAAGATTTGTAGATACTTATATATAAAATTGAATATAGAACTAAACATTATTAACAGTGAAATAACATATTATTATAATAAATTATATTTATTATTATGATATTATATTAAAAAATCAATTTTAAATTTAACTTAATTCTATAAAATTGATATTAAAAATGAAGTTTTTACATATTTTTTACATACTATAAATTAGTATCATATTTAGTGGACGTAAAAACTTTCTAACAATTATTTTATCTTCAAGCATTCACTAATGCTACCTATTTCACTAATGTAGAAGCTTTCATATATTAAAAACCCTAATCCATGCAGGAAAGTTCTGGAGCTTCATCCAGGTGTTATTTATTATAAACTGAAGTAGCAATCTAGCATGCTACCATTTTCTCACCACTGCTTATCTTCTGCCACGTCAACCACACACTAACGTTGTTGGATTCAATTTAACGGTAGGGGCCTAATTGTTGTAATTTTCACAAAATTAGGACCCAATTGAGAAAACAAAAAAGAACAGGATAAAATTAAGATTCTCTTTCAAAATAAGGACCTCCTGAATGATTAAACCTAAATTGAAGTAGCAATCTAGCATACTACCATTTTCTCACCACTGCCTGCTTATCTTCTGCCAATCATATTCCATCCTAATCAATTATTTAAGAACCTCCTAGCTTCCTATGCTAATTAAAAAATCTTACTCATTACCTTAAAATATTAGTGCTACCTATTTATTTGCGCAAGCTTCGGATCTCGTATCTGCAAATAATGCCTTTCAAACCAAGAAATAATTATCAAAGTTTGTTGAAGCTATTGAACAGCTCATAACAAATAATTAGCAAATTCTCAGACAGCAGTCACCAAATTTCTGTACACGAATACTTCTTCTCTACACGTGGACACCTTCTTGCGGATCCTCAAATTAAATAACCATATATGTCTATGCGTGCCACAAATAGGGAACCATATAAATTTGATGCGTTTAATAATAAACTATGCGATGATTTCGTTGCATGTCGTGAAGCACGAAAACTTGATCGACGTATCATAATCTTTTGTAGATTGCAGAGAAGTTAGGTTTGAATTAATAAACATATGCATAGTTTAGCAATGGCTCCCACACTGTGAGATTTTTAAGAATAGTTTAATACGAAAGTTTGAACATTTTCTCAACTGTTGCCAAAAAGAGAAGCGTTAGGTTTAAAAAAATGGTGGCTGTGTGATTGGAGAAATGTTAAAGAAAACATAAAGGGAAACAAATGATGGGAGAAAATCTGAGTGGAAGATTAAATTAACGTTTGACTTTGTAGCTTGTTCGCATTAGGCAGAGTTGGGTGAGACCAAAGTAACCAATGGTAATTTCACACCTTACAATCTTTTCCATTCATGCATCTTGAAAACTATGACTAAAAACAAAACTATCAATATCTATCTCACCATTTTGTTCATCGTCATTTTTCTTTCCAGCAAACATGTACGAACAACATCAATTTTATATATATTTAACGTGTATTAGGTGAAAGAGGAGAATGTGATGAAAAGAGTAAACATGCTGCCCATATTAAAAATATTGTTAACATATGATTGAAATTTTCTCACATTTTCTACAATAATTTTTTTAATATTCATTAATTTTCTCACATTTTCTACAATAATTACAATATTCATTAATTTTATGATTTTCATTTAAAAAAAATTCTATTACTTGATACCGACACTTATAAAATAAACCTTATATCTATTTATAAGATAATCAACCTTATCTCATAAAATTCATGGCATGTAAATAGACGAGGGACATAATATTTTAACAATATTTTTTAATAATTTTTTAATAACAGATTAAATTATATGTCATTATTTTATTAATTTATATATTTGAAATTAATCAATCATATATTATTACATAATTTATTATTAAAAAAAATTATCAAAAAAATTTGTCAAAAAAATTGTTAAAAAAGACATTTTCTTATATTAAATTTTGTGCTGAGGGATGTGTTTCCACTTACGGAAATTTGATCTCATATTTCTTTGACGACACTGTTACCAAATCTTACGTCACTTGCCTCAATCATTAGATAAACAACTTTTGCAAACTGTTTTGTTTTAAGCCACTGAGAGAGTGAGTAATTTGGAGTTATTTTACCATTATCATTCCAATTTCTTTTTGATGTCATTAGTAAACTTATAATACAGTGTCTTTTAAATTTTTATTATTTATTTGGAATAGTAGAAATGTAAGTTTTTTATATTATAAAATCAACATAAATTTTAAGATTGAAATTAAAATAATCTTTTGAGGGACTCAAAACTCTATTTAAAAAACCATGACCGTTTTGCTAAATCTGTTAAATAGACTTTTTTTTTAAAAAAAAGGTAAAGGTCTTTTCTTTTTCACTTGCAGAGTTTTATTGTATGTTTCAACATAGGGAACTCTTGAACTCTTTGTTCGTGAATGGTAGTTGTCTCTTGTCAAGGAGATTCAATACAATAATAATAATAATAATAATAAAATATTAAACTTTAGCCAATCGTAGGTTTACGTCCCACACATATATTCGATAGAGATAATAACTTTCTTTATAATTTATTTATACGGACTCAAATATATTTTGCAAATATTTCAAACATTTTAAGAATATTTCATAAATATTTATTCTTTTCGATTAAACAAAAGTTGTATTTGTAAAGGATACTTTGATGTTCAAATCAATCAAATACATCATATTTATATTACGTTTATGGGCTTTTTACTTAGATAGATTTGATCCAAGTGATTAATTACCTTGATTTGATTAATTTATATGCTTAATTATATCTTTATATACTTTTAAACTAACCAACTCAGTCAACATTTTTTAGTTACTGATTATGATTGCTGATATGTATTCTACCAAATTGTCTTGATGCAAGACTATATATAAGAATCGAGTACATTTAAACACAGATGATGAAAATATATTTAAAAGAGTAAAGAATTTTGGTCAGCCAACATATATTTGACCAAACTTTTTTATCTTATGATATCATAAAAACTTACTACATCTAGGGCCTTAAATATCTTTTATCACATATAGTACAAATTTTTTTAAGACATCTTTCCAACTTACCCTATAAAATAAATGCAATAATATGATATAGGAGATGCATATTAACGAATTGATACTTTTCTTGCGTTTTTTTAAATCATAATCAATAATTGAGCTATAATAGTTATAGTCTTGTTGGGATGAAAAATGCAGCTACTGTCAAAGATGACCTCTCTTATCATAAAAAAGTAAGCTTTGCATGTGACCTAAACAGCTTCAGCAGCTGAGAAACTGAAATGAATTGAAATTAGTAGTTTGGATTAGAAAGAGTGCCACTACCATAAACAGAAGTCAATAAACTTTTCAAAGTTCACTTTGACAACAAAGGAGAAAATAAGCAAATTAATAGTGTTCTTCACCCGATTTTCTTACAATTGATCACCAAATAAATAAATAAATAAAATCTTAAATATGATTTTCAGAGGGAACCGTATCAGAACGATGACGTATTACGGAGGGTGGGTGATAAGAGGTGTAATATATATATATAATAAAAACAGAAGAAAATAATAAAAGAAGTTGCTTTTCCAGAATAATTTAAAATAATAAAATAGCTCTTATCCCATATCATGCCTAATAAATGTTTGGGAGGAGTATATAGTATTTTAAATTAAGGCAACACCGAACTCTATTATTGCCACGGTGTCTATTAAATGCTCATCCTCAACCTTCTTTGCATTTATTATGTCCACACATTTAAGATGCTGATTATAACAGTACATGTTTCATCAAATTACTTTCATTTTTATTTCTCCTTTTTTTTTTAATTTTTAATAAGTTTTTTGAGATATTGTTGTCTGAGAATTATAACTATAAGACTATATATATGTCAAAACTTTTCAATCTATTTAATGAATAATTGTTTTAAATTCAAACATATGTTCATGAAAGGCACGATGCAATGAAAGCGAGTGAGATATATGCGTATTTCTCGTATTTGTAATAACTTCCACTTCACATAATAATATTTTACCAATTTTTTTAAAATTGCATAAACAAAAAAAATAAAATAAGCTTATTTTATCAAAACACGTTTTTTTTTTTAAATAAAGAGAAATAAACCGACCCATATTATGTGATAACAAAAAAAAAAGATGAATTTTATAGAGAGAAGAAGTTGCACAAAGAGCAAATAAGCACTTTAGCCAATGATATAGAAGTAAGTGATGCAGGTCATGGTTTGCAGCTAGAGGTGAAAATGGTGAATAGAAAACCAATTAATATGTATGTGTGTATGTGTTTTCCAGATAAGCTAAGCATAGCATTCAACATAAAAGGCTTGCTTCAGGGAAAAGGAAGAAAAGAAAAGGTATGTGTATGCATGGATAAAACAACAAAACCAACGCCGTCTACTCCTGAACTGTAATAATACAGACACAAAGAGAGAGAGAGAGACACGTGGCGTCTCCTTTTCATTACAGCTAATATCAATCCAGAAACTTTCGGGAGTCACACTCCCGGAAAATCATATGCCTTCACACTTCACTCAATCTTAATCTTAATCACTTTTTTAATACAATTTTACATTCACAAACACACAAATCTGTTTACTTTCTTCCTTGTCATTTCATGCTAATCCAGTTTAAATTATAGTATAAGTAAGAAGTTGACGTAATTAAACTCCAACTTCAACCTCAAACCTACGTAGAAATAGATTAACGTAGTGATATAATCGGAATGGTTTTTTCTGTAATAACATTAAGAATAGGGAAAAGAAATTCATAGATTAGATGAGACACGTAGCCAATGCCCAGAGGGATAACAGGAGGACGGCACCGAATCAATTTGACTTCCCTTGTTTCTTAATCTTCACTTTCTTTCTATTTATACCACAAAACTACTACTACGTCCCACTACGGACCCTACTATCATAACTCTGTTTTTTCCTCCCTCTCTCTTTCCCTATTCTCTCACGTCTCATATATTTCCTCCTCTGTCTCTCGTCGTCACCTTCAACCATTCACCTTCTAAAATGGGGAGATCACCTTGTTGCGAAAAGAATGGCCTCAAGAAAGGACCATGGACCTCTGAGGAGGATCAGAAACTCCTTGATTACATTCAGAAACATGGATATGGCAACTGGAGGACACTCCCAAAGAATGCTGGTATCTCACCGAATTAAACAAAATAAAAAAACTGCATTTAAATAAATGTTTTTTTTTTAATTTAATTATGTGAGTTTCAACTGACGAGTTTGGTGTTATTTATTGAATAGGGTTGCAGAGATGTGGAAAGAGTTGCCGTCTTCGTTGGACAAACTATCTCCGACCAGACATAAAGCGAGGTCGGTTTTCGTTTGAGGAGGAAGAGACCATAATTCAGCTACATAGCATTCTTGGCAACAAGTCAGTTCTTGTCTCTTCTCTGAGTTTTTACTCAAAATTATTTAATAAGAGACAAACAACGCTTACTGTTCCTTAAATATTTTATAACGTTTCTTATTGTGTAGGTGGTCTGCAATTGCTTCTCGCTTACCCGGAAGAACAGACAATGAAATCAAGAACTATTGGAACACACACATTAGAAAAAGGCTTCTGAGGATGGGAATCGACCCTGTCACACACAGTCCTCGACTTGATCTATTGGACATCTCTTCCATTCTAAACGCATCTTTCTACGGTTCATCACAAATGCTCCTTGGCATGCAGCCTTCTATGGTGAACCCCGAGCTTTTAAGGTTGGCTTCTTCACTCTTCTCCTCCTCACAGCAACACAAACACCTTGAAATCTGTGCTCCAAAGGGTCAACAGAACCAGCTTTGCGATCCACAGGTTCAGAATCATGTTCCACACTTGGCACAATTTCAAGATCCAGTTCAAGAGGTGCCTGCATGCAGCACCCCCGTGTTCGGCACCCCTTGTGTTTCATTGCCTCTCTCTCAACCACAGTTGGTTGAGCCCCATAATGTGGACCCGTATCCATCATCAAGTTTCACAGACTTCACTTACCAACAACATTCCCATGATGATCAGATAATAAGTGATTGGCACAAAGATGGGGTTGCTTTAAGCACTTTAACAGATGACTATGTCCCTCAATTATCAAGCTATAATTATTATAGTTGTGATGCTCAAGATCTCGTGTATCCTCCCTTGTCCGAACCTTCAACTTTCCATTCCAATAACAGCCATCAGAACTTCAGCTTCGCTTCAGTTCTATCCACGCCTTCGTCAAGCCCCACACCCTTAAATTCAAACTCCACGATCATCAACGGGAGCAACACAGAAGACGAGAGAGACCAGAGCTATGACAGTGGCAGCATGTTGAAATTTGAAATCCCAGATATTTTAGATGTGAATGAGTTCATGTAATGTGATCAGATACACAGATCATCAGCGATTAATTAAATCAGCCAAAAAGTTGATTGATTTTATCACATGCCCCCCAAATTGTTTTTCTGGGATACCTTGATACGGATCCGTGGTGTTGATCCCTGTAACATTTTCCTAATTTTTATTATTGATTGACTGTTTAAATTTCTTAATTGATCTAGCTTTGACTTTATTAGCAAGTACCAACGTCATATCTATTTTTTAAGTTATATGGAGTTTCTATTATTGCTATGGTATGCATGTCAGCTTTCCCTCTATAGATTAGATGTTACTTTAAGAAAAAAGTGCTGAATTAAAAACAACCATATCACTCCAACACTTCAGCAAGCAGATACTATACAATAGCCAGAAGAGCCAAAACACTAAGACTGTACATGTCTTTTTTCAGCTGCATGCTTAACATAATATTCAATATTCTTTGGGTAGAGCAACTTCTCGTAAACAAAATATTAGCACTATCACATTTTGTATACAAACTTTACTTTTCAATCGTATGCTGAGTGTTTGTGATGCTTACAGAAATATAAATAATAAAGAAAAAAGAATTGCAGTGAGAGGAAATCTTTGGGAAGGAAAGACTGAGGAGGAAGGGAAAATTAGGTTTCAGATATCCCGACAGTGAGTCCAAGATTCTGGCGAGGTGACCGGAGACGGCACGCCGGAACACGTGCGAATGACACGTGTCCCGGACACCTGTAATGGATAAGTAATAGTATGATTTGCATGGGGCTATGGTATGGGTAATTGGAGCTCAGGAAGCATTGACTTATAAACAAATGGGGCACGTGTCGTGCGACGTCGGTGACACCGCAACATGCGGGGCCCACGATGTTGCTTTTTTCGTTTGAAATCACAAGCCGTGCCTCTTGTGCTGTGTCTTTTTTGTTTTAGTATTAATATTTTATGAGAGCGCTACCATTAATAATTATTGGTTTACTGTTCACTACTATTAATTGCTTCAGCATTTGAGACACGTGGGTTCAATAATGAAGGAGGCCAGCGGTTCAAGTTTCGCTGAACCGGTTATTTGCTTTGAACCGAGAACGCCGTTACTAAACTGAAGTGGGTTGCGTGCAATAATGTGGTGATGATTGAGTTGAAAAGGTACGCTGCTGTTGCCGATTGGCATGGCAAAACCAATCAATTTAAAGTTTAATAAATTAAAAAATTTGATATAATATAGATAAAAGGTTGAAACCGAATATTTCAATTTTAATCAAAAAGTGAAAAGAAAACTCGGAAAACTAAGTCTTTAAACATTTTACTTTTATAGCTTATCTTTGGTTATTTTTCCTTAATATCACTATTTTAGTCAAATAAATTGAAATAATTTAGACAAACTATTAAATACTTAGAGAGAGAGGAATGGAGCAAACTATTAAACTTACTACATTCGTACTCAATAATAATTTAACATAAATTACAAATTAAAACCATTTCACACAGTTAAATTGCGTACTCACCTATTATTATATGTTTTATCAACCAACGTAGATAAGAGGCCAAATACATGTAATTTTGTTTGACTGTAAATATTTAGATTCATAGTAAAATTAAATATTAACTTAAGCAATTCACTCAGCTTCATATTGTCTAAAATAAATTAAATAACAACTAACTAAGGAAATTAATTTAACGGAAAAAAGACAAGTAATGCTATTGTTGAATTGATATTTTTAAATTTAAATTTAAAGAAGAAGAAAAAATCTTATTGAATGAAGAATCTCATTAATAACCTACGATTATTATAATAAATATGTCCAAATCTTAATACTAATAATAACTGTGATTATTATTATTAAATAGATTAAAGACACCCAATACAAAATAACAGCTAAAAAGATTAAAAACAAAGAGGGGGACATTTAAGAGAAGACAAAACCAAGGAGAAGCTAAAGCAAATTACTAAAGCATTTATATACTTGAGCCAATAATATTTGTTTCAGCTTATTTATACTGAATTTTAATTATTTGATGCATGGAATTAAAGATAATAAATTCCTTTTTTTTAGTGTTCGAGAAAGTACAATCTAGAAAGAAAAAGAGGCAGATATATTTGCTTTTATATAAATAATTATGTAAATAAATAAAAAGTAAGACCGAGAAATAAGAACTAAATGTAATCATACACGAAAGTTGTATCAAAAGTCCTAAAAGCATGAAGTGTCTATCTTCCTTCATCATATGACATGGAAATTACTTCTAAAGTCTGTTATCAAGAATTGAGCTGTCGGAAGCAAATGAGGGTTGTACAGGTGTTAGGTAAATGACTTCTCCTGCGCAGCCCAGATTTCTGAATTACGTGTATTCGAAAACAATCGTTTATGTAGAAAGTACGATCCATATATATTTGAACTGCACGTGCCTTTTTTCATCAAAGCTTATTAACAGAACTACTCAGAAGCAAACAAAAAACTGGTCCTACTCCACATTTTATCTTCTTCATATACTCAACTTTTCATGTCCTTTTGTGTTTCGAATCCTCAACATTGACCCGTCTCTATGTAACTGGGAATTGCCTGTACATGGTTTCTGCCACATGTTCTAATATTCCCTCACAATGCTCACAATCAGCTCCTACATTTCTCTCTTCTCACAACTTTTTGCTTTAAAACACACAAAAAGTAATGTCAAATTTTCCTTGCTATCGGTTTGAGCGTTCAACAAAAATAAAGTCAAATTATATATAGTATATTAATAAAGGAAAAAAACATATTTTATTGTTTTGGTTAAGCGAACTAGTAAAAATTTGAATCTATATTGCAATATTTATTAGATGAGGGAGTAATCTTCACAACGTTCTTCTTCACATAAGAGTTATAACTTTTTTTAGAAGACATTAAAATTTATCTTTCATTTCTGTCACAGTGAGAAATAGAGATGATGAGATAAAGGGTTTTACGAAATCAGTGGTAGACATCATATGCTTATTAGATAAATACAAGGGAAGATTACTCCCTTGAAAAACTGTGTCTAAAAGAAGTGGAAAATTTGCAACTACCTGGTAATGTAATTAATGTGGAAGACTCAATCATTTAGACCTGATAGAACCACGGATCATTATGGCATTCTGTAAAAACAGATGCATTATTAGTAGTATCATTCATCACATCATATTGGGTGGCTCGGATGACTATCGAAGCAGGAAAGTTGGACATTTTTTGGTCAACGCCAAGCTTTCGACCACATACTACCGAAGCATAATTTTGCATTTATATAGGCTTGGTAAGCTGCTAAGTCACCATCTTAATTTGTTTATCTTAGATGATAGCTTTCTTTGTCTCACTCGTTGATAATGAAGGTTCATATATAACTTTGGGTTACTGATTGCATTCTTGAAAGCACATGCCCTTGTTTTCCCGTACGCATGTAACATGTTCGTCAGGTTTACGTCACAGAAAAATGATTGACTTTGTAGACAACCAGGTGTGTGTGCATACGAAGTGGCATTTTGTCGTTAAGAAAACGGGTTCAGAACAATAGAGACATGCATGTCCATCTGTTTTAGATTATTAAGGAAAGGATATTGGTTGTTATGGCCTAGTCTTTGACTCCAACCTATGTATTTGCCACTGTGACTCTCGCTTTCTGTCTCGACCGACCAAAGAAAAACTGTTTCCAACTTCAAAGTTTTTGAATAAGTAAACACTTAAAGTGGATCCATGTCTTATTGTCATCGCTTCGCTTCACTTCCCTTTTCTTCTTTTTTTCTTATCTCTATCTTTTCTCAATGTCTGTTTCTTCATTCCCAGTTTCAGATGATCACAACACTACATATATAAGGACTGATTCATAAGCACAAAAATATCATTTGCACCCAACAAGGGCCAGATTTCTCTTGTTTTATTAGGTTATATTGACTAGTTCTATTCTAATTTTGTATATAAGATCTTTGGCCCTCTAATTATATGATTTAAATCATGTTTTTAATGTTATTAAGTTTGTCTTATTTCATGAATATGTGCAACATTTATCAACCTATATTCAAAATTTGTTTTTTACTTTTTATATTTAATGATAACAAGATATGTTTAATTTCTACAAGTGTTAAAAAGAGAATTTCTGCATGTTAAAATATAGATGAAAACTAAACTTAAAACTGCATTATTTGAGCCCTTTAATTACTCTGAATTTGCTTTAACTTTCTCGGGTTGAACTTTTGCAACGTCTATCCATTTCCTTTGAAATATTCAGACTTATCTTTTAATGTCGGAGTCCAAAAAAGAACGCTTACTTTAATCTAGAGTACAGCTTTATTTAACGCAAATTCTTCATTGATTTTTTTATACTGTATTGAAAATGGTTTGAAATAGATTAAATATGATTTGTCAAATGCTTATCTATAAAACGTGTCTACGGTGGATAATGGCAATCTTTCTCTCCCTTAATATTTCAACAATGACATTAAATTGATGTCCCAGTATATATTTAGTCCTGCACAACAAATTTAAGATGAACAATTAAACTTATATAAAAATGCATGGCTTCTATATATAGGTCATTTATTCGGGTGAGATGTGACCCAGTAGAAAATGAAAAGCTTCTGGAAAAATATAATTGAAGAGTGCAGTTTTCAACGACATGCATGTTAATGGCAGTGACCGATGAGGGAGATATATTGAAAACTGTGGGCGTAGAAAAGAAGTTGAATCAATTGGGTATTGGAGTAGAGCAAGGTCAGCAGAAATTAGAGATTGCAGTGTTTGATTAGTCAATAAATAGCTCAGTGATGTGATTTGCACTCATAAAATTTGTCCATAATTAGGTTAAGATGGCTGCAATTAGGTCTGTAGTCTCTCCACATACGTACAAGTGTCATGTAATTTCTCTACCACTAATCATTATCAAACTTAAAACAAAGATTGGCTCATTCGTTCTTAAATTATTAGAAAAAGACTTTCATCCTTGTTAAGGTCCATTCCAATCGTTCACTCTAATTTTTTTACTTTCATTCTATTTTGTGTTTTCTATATTGTATTTTTCTCTTTCTAATATTTTTCTCACCTTTTGTGATTAGGGTTATTAATTTAAAATAGCGCACTGTCAAAATTAAAATGTATAAGATTAACTTACTCATATATTATAATTATAAATTCAAAAGACCAATATTAGGATAATGATCTCATTATTTCTGCTGTAAATTAGACGTTCTTAATATTTTTATCTGTACATGCAGCGGTGTATTCATGAACTGTTCTCTCAATTAATAAAATAAAAATATATTTCAAACCATCCTCTTTTTACCTTACTTTTTAGTTCTTTAATTGTTGTGTTAATCTTTAATTTTTAACAAAATTCAATATAAAAGATGGGCTTAAAATAATTGGTCCATTTATATCTATGGGCCTATACACATAAATGTGGGGGGTGTTACTCCCTCCACCCCCACACGTCTCTTCCTCCACCTCCCCAATTTTCTAAAATGCCAATTATATCCTTCTAAAATGACAATTATATCCTCAAAAGTTAAAATTTTTTATTTTTATTATTTTAATATTTTAATTTATTTAAAACTTCTGATTTACTTCCCTCTGCACCTCTTCCTCTCTTCCATTTTCGTTTACCTTTCTCTCTTCCGTTAAGCTTCTTCTCCACCTATAACAAATTCATATTTTAACAAATTCATATTTTAACAAAATTATTACGTTTAAAAACTAACCATATATAACATTTAAAATTATAAATTTAAATATAAATTACTGTAAATAAAATAAACAAATAAAATAAAAACGAAACGTAAAAGGAACACTGCCTCTGGACGGATGACATCCTTCAACGGATGTCAACATCCGTTGAAGGCAAAACGGATGTCGACATCCGTTTTGCCTTAAACGGATGTCGACATCCATTTTGCCTTAAACGGATGTTGACATCCGTTGAAGGATGTCATCCGTCCATAGGCAGTGTTCCTTTTACGTTTCGTTTTTATTTTACTACGTTTTGCGGCTCATGCAAGGATTATAGGCTTGGATATTAAAAGGATTATTGGAAGTATGGGAAGGATTTAGGGTTTAGGATTATTGGAAGGATTATGACTACGTACCTGGAGAGGAACCACGACAAGGACACTACACCATAAACGCACTGCACCACGTACTGCACCGAGAACAAGAAGAAGATTGTTTGATAATTCTTTTCACGATCACCAAGCTTTGTAGAAAAATATTTTACTCATACAAGAAACTACGTAGGTTATCAGTGAAATATGTTATAAATGAATAAAATTAAAAAACAAAAATTTTAAAAATAAAATTTTACTGAGGGGCAAAATAGTAAAGGAAAGGTGGAGGAAGGGGCAAAATAGTAAAGGGGAGGTGGAGGAAGAGATGTGTGGGGGTGGAGGGAGCAACACCCAAATGTGGGGAGTGTTACTCCCTCCACTACCACATACTCTCTGCTCCTTACACTTTCTTATTTTTTTTAATTCCAAAAATATTTTTATTTAATTTTATCCTTTACTTTTTTAATATTTTCTTAAAACCTTAATTTTTACTCTCTTATTCACTCACCCACACACCACACCCTTACCCACACACTCTTGCTTTCTCTCTTCCTCTCTTATTCTTCTTTTTCTCTTTCTCCAATTTTCCATCTTCTCCTTTCCCCAATTTACCATTTCCGTTAAGGTTTTCTTCTCCTTTGTTTGGTTCGTGCTGGTGCTTGGTTCATGGGTTCATGCTGTTGCTTGATTCATGGTGGGTTCATGGTGTTGTGAAGTTTGGTACTTCTTTTGTTTATTCTCTCATCAAGGTTAGTGATTCTATATGCGCCTTTATTTTGTGTTAAACGAAGAAGAAGAGAAACGTCAAAGGTTGCAATGGATATGAGACATTCGTTAACAGATGTGGCCATATCTGTTTAAGTTTTTTTTTTAAATTAGTTTATTTAAATATTATATTTTAATTAATTTATAGATTATTATAATATATTACGTAAATTAATTTTATTTTATTTAATTAAATAATTATTATTAATACAATAAATTAATTAACTAAAAACTAAAAAAAAACATAAAGCTTAAATAGATGTGGACACATTCGTTAATAGATGTGACATATCCGTTGAAGAAAAGAAGGGGTGTAGGATTTTTTAAAATATAAAGATTAGTTTTGGAATTTTTAAAAAATGTGGTGGTGCATGGAACAGCAATTGAGATGGTGTAGGGAGTAACCGTATTTAAAATTGGATTATACGTTTCAACCCATTTATTGGGCCGGGCTGTTTTAGCCGTGTATGATCCATAAGTTGCAGATAGTCTATGGTGATACTGTGTTCGGATATGTAACTTTACGCGCTAGGTTATTTCTTTTCTTTATTTTTGCTATTTATTTAAGCACGTCATCAGTGTTGATTTCACGTGATACATATTAAACAGTAAAAACTCACAGCACTAAAATCTTATATAATAATATACACAATTTCATAATCAACTAAAATAACCTATTTCAACTTGCACATGCAAATATCTTAATTATATAAGAGGACAAAGTAATGTTTCTAGAATCCAAAACACTATTTAGAAAAAAAAGTATAATTTAACTTGACACATGAAAACTGGTCCTTATAAGGAAATGAGAAAGTGAAAAAAGCAAAAGAAAAATTAGTGAATGATTATGCGTGAACGTAAGATAATTTTGCAATGAAATGAGTTACTTATATCATGAGGCAATTGAGAAGAAAAAGATGTAGATATTTTAATACAAGTATTTATGAAGTTCATGAGGTATTCATCTATATTTATGACGGTGGCAGCACAACTGAACTGGTGTGAATGCTGACGTGCATGCCCACCGTCCGCAGCCTAATAAAAATATATTTTTTAAATAATATATTTATTAAACATTGATTAATAATTCAAACAATAAAGCATGCGCTGAGGTGACTTTTCTCCTTTTTTGTTGTGTACTTAAATTTGACACGTTCCCTTTCATCACAACACTTATGTTGTTTTCGAGCAAAAGGTGCTCGTCAAAATATTAACATAAATTAAATTATTTAATGACAACTTCTGCTAATACTATGATATAAATAGCCGTGCTTTTGCATATTCATCAGTAATTATTTTTAAATGTTCAAAAATTACATGATTATATTTTCATAATTATGTATAAATATTTTTTATATTCAAGAATATTTATCATTGTAATATTGTTTCAATAGTCGGATCAATAGTAATACAGTTTTCACCAGTCTAATTTTGAGATAATTTTGATCTTAATTAACAATATTAACGTTTGATTTTCTAATATTTTCGAGTTAAATATAATGATTAGACAATATAATAAATTGTTAAGATAAAACAAATTCAATTTTTAAATTACTATCATAATGTTTACTTGTCAACAATTTTTAAATGATGCTCAGCAAAAGCTCATCTAAAAGAAGATAAAATATTAAAAAAATAAATGATAAAAGTATTATAACAAAATACAAGTTCAATTTTGAATTTATCAAATCACTGTACAAGTTACTAAATATTGATTAATATAACAATCGCATATCATTATATATATATATATATATATATATATATATATATATATATGTAATTTTTTATAAGAAATCTGATTTTTTTTAATTTAATATGATAATTAAATGTTTATTAATTTTTCTTTCTACAATACCATTTTATTTGATGTAATTAGTTATATTAAAACGTACCACACCCAATAATCTCGTAGAGATTTAAGACCGTTTATATATTTCTTGTTATTTGTATCCTTTAAGACACCTTAAATTACAAGGTAATTGATCTTATCTAGAATACAACCAATCACATAAATTGAGATATAATAATAAACAAATATTACTAATAATTTATGAAAAAATTTACCATATTTGTAATTCTTTGAGTTTCCATATTATCTAAATTGACAGATTTTGTTTTTCTATTTTTTATGCCAATTGATAAATACATTTTTGAAGTGATTCATAACGCTCAGGATACGTGCAATGGAATCTGCGCGCAAAACAGGTAAACCGAGTAAGGTAAAATCCTCGTATCTATTTGATATAGACTGGATAAATTATACAATAAATTTGACATAAAATATGTTGAAATTTATTTATATTAAATATTTTCATAAAAAAATCATTTACAGATTCATCACGCAAGGAAATATTAATTCAGATTGAAATATTTTTAATACCCTCATTTGATAAACACGAATATAGGCATAGAAAATAGGCAATTGATCCTAGAAGGTTCGTTAACGAAGGAAACGAGTATTTTGTTTATTTATCTTTTTAGGTTAAGTTTAGATTGTTCCTAGAATAGTATTTGAGCTACATTTGAACATGAATTTTTCTACACAGATCGCCCCTAAGAATTGACCACTGATATTATCGAAGGTATTACGCAAAGGATTAATGTAAATATTTAAAATCATTAATTAATAGCATAAAAATAATTTATTAATTTATTATTAGTTTTGAGGAAATATTTGTGAGAAAAGATGATTTTGTTTTCCATGTTGGAAGTAAAATGAATTTAATGGGTGTTGTGTTAGGGTTTGTTCCATTGGTTGAGACGGCTTCAGTCAAGGAGAGACGTGTTCTCTGTGCTCTCAGCCTCACCTCATCACACCTCCTTAATCGCATCGCTTCTTTCATTCCTTCCGTTCCGTTTCATCATCTTCATCAAACCACCATAGCATGATCTCTTCCTTCTCAGGTTCCCTTTTCTTCAACCTTTTACTTCCCTCTTCTTCTTTTCTCTCTGTTCTCCTTCGCCTCTGCATTTAGGTGATTTCAATTTTTAAATTTCCTGCTATATTTTATTTCATGTCTGTTGTCTACGCGCTGCTTTGTTTCTTTGATTAAACCAAACAATCTTCGTCGTTTTTCTTTCCGGGTTCGATTTTAGACTCAGGATCTCTCATGTGGGGAATGCATCTGGAGTTTCAGTAGCAATCCTTGATCCTTCAATTCTGTTGCACCCAAAAAATTGTAAGGGTCTATTGTTCATTCTCCAGCAATTTGGGGGTTGTTATTTTATGGCTATTCCTTCATCTCTGACCTGTATTTCTATTTAATTGCCTTCAAAAGGTAGAGATCTAATCAACCAAAGGAAAATGTTAGAAACGACAGCTCTTACCTTCTAATTTAAATGTCTAACCCCATTGAGTTCCCTTCTTGGAGGGTGAGAAAATTTGTTATAGTTGTGTTAAACATCTTTTCTAATTTTTAAAGCGGGCGGTAACAAAGTGGAAAGGAGAGGTAATATATACAGGCAAACTGGGAATAAATTAGGACTGCAAAAACTGAGGAACAGATAGTGGGACATATTATATGCGGGATCAACCTTCTCATTCCCTTTATGCCTCTTGGATTGATGGATGTAAAATTTATTGCTCTTCTACGTCTATACCTATTATGCTGACGAGTGAAGAGAAGCCACTGTAGGGAGCATTTCCAAAGTAACGGTTTACTTGTGTACAGTATTTGTGGATGGAATAACGTGAAACATACTTGAATCATGTGATCAAAGTATTGATGTATTGTAGTTGACATGATTATTGTTTTGCACTTTGCAGATATTTGATGCTTAGAAATATAAGGAGAGCTTCTCGATCTGTTCGTACTCACAATAGCAGATACCAGGAAGCGAGTAAAAATGGGCCAATTGTCGCAGTTGGACCGAATATCCACCACTGCCGGTTGTACGTGCAATATAAATTTCCTAGTGAAGCACGCAGTTCATTCTTGTTGCATGGGACAAAGGAAGCCTTTCATAAATGCTGTTCTTTTAGGAAGTTTACTGTAGCCTCAGCAAGCAATACAGTCACACATGATTCTCAGATTGCTTGGAAAAGGCTGTACAGAAAGTATTGTTCCAGTGGTGATGGTACACCTACCGTAAATATGATTGCGCAGGCAGTGAGCTTGGCTTTAGCTCGTTCTTATCTGCTAGTTCCTGGTATTTTGGCCTTTACATGTGGAGAGCTTGCATTTGCACAGCGAAATTGGGCAGATTCAGAACGGTACCCATCACAGAATGATTTGTACATGCGTGCACAAGATGGGTATAATTACATGTTTACATTTACATTCATAATAGTTGAAGGACTTATCTTATTAGTGAGGGCTCTCTATTTAGCAATATTATTCTCTCCTAGCATTGTGATGGCACCATTTGCAGATAGTTTTGGACCAAAGTTTAGGAAACTGTGGCTCCATGTTGTTCATCGCACACTAGAAAAATCAGGGCCAGCATTCATAAAATGGGGTCAGTGGGCAGCTACGCGGCCTGATCTCTTTCCTCGAGATTTATGCACTAAGCTCTCGGAACTTCATACTAAAGCTCCTGAACATAGTTTCAGCTACACAAAGAAAACTATAGAAAAAGCATTTGGTCGAAAAATTTCTGAAATTTTTGACAATTTTGAAGAACTTCCTGTAGCATCTGGAAGCATCGCCCAAGTGCACCGCGCTTCCTTAAAATATCGTTATCCTGGTCAGCAAGCAAAGCCACTGGTGGTTGCAGTAAAGGTTAGACATCCTGGTGTGGGAGAGTCAATCAGGCGGGATTTTGCTATCATTAATTTGGTGGCAAAAGTTTCAAAATTCATTCCTGCCCTTAATTGGTTAAGATTAGATGAGAGTGTACAACAATTTGCAGTTTTCATGATGTCCCAAGTTGACCTTGCGAGGGAAGCTGCCCATTTGAGTCGCTTTATTTATAATTTCCGTAGATGGAAGGATGTTTCTTTCCCTAAGCCTGTCTATCCACTAGTGCACCCCGCTGTTTTGGTGGAAACATATGAGAAGGGTGAGAGTGTGGCTTATTATGTTGATGATCTTCAAGGACATGAACGGCTTAAATCTTCTCTTGCTCATATTGGGACTCACGCACTTCTGAAAATGCTTCTGGTAAAGTATCTCTGATTAGCAGTTTTTTGTGTCACTATTTACTTGCGTATAGGGATACTTTATTTGTTATGCGACATAAAGCATAAGTCATCACGACTGATGGCCTCAAATCTCACAATACTTGCTGTAATGCTTGTTTTTATTTATAACAATAGCAAACCATGTCTTTTAATAATTATCAACTCTTTCTAGAAACTGTCTTTACTGTGTGATACACTGATTTTTCAGATCATTACAGATTAGATTTAGAAGGTTTCTTTGTTGGATATTTGTATGGCCTTGGTTGTTTAGATCTACTTTGTATATTATTCATTGAGTTTTCTTTGCCTTATCAGTCAAAGTGAATTTTCTTTTGTCCAAAATAATAGTTTGTTTTTTGAAGGAAAAAAAATTGAATAGTTTGTCTTTTGATAATAATAATCATATCATGCATCTCCTAATCCTTAGTTTGAACGAAAAAAAAATTGACTTCTGGTAATAGTTTTAAACTGTAACATTATAAAGTTTTAACTTCCAAGACATTGCAATGTCTTCTTTCAGGTGGACAACTTCATTCATGCAGACATGCATCCTGGAAATATCCTTGTTCGAGTGGCTCAGAGCAAGTCGCGAAAACAGCTCTTCAAATCAAAGCCTCATGTAGTTTTCCTTGATGTGGGTATGACTGCCGAACTCTCTGGTAGTGATAGAATAAATTTACTGGAATTTTTTAAAGCTGTTGCTCGTCGAGATGGTCGAACTGCTGCAGAATGCGCCCTCAACTTGTCAAAGCAACAAAACTGTCCAAATCCTGATGCCTTCATTGAGGTATTTTTGTCTTCAACTTCCATTCATTTGCTATTCTAAAAAGCTTATTTTCAATGGAGTTTTTAAAATTTGTTTTCACTACATAGTTTTTGAAAGCAAAACAAAACTAAAAACTTGTTAAAAAAATGTCAAAATAGTTTTTTTAAAAAAATTTGCATGAGAAATTAACATCTGCGGAGTATGGCTCCGGATACATATATAGCACTCTAAGTTTTTTCACTTTTCCTTTTTTCAGAACTGTAAAATTGGCAACAAATTTCAAAATACATATGTAGAAAACACTTATCTGAACACATTTTTCTATTCTTTACTTTTTATAAACTGAAAATAGTTTTTTGAAACTACAACAATCGATGAATTAAACAAGATCTTACTAATATGGTTTTGTTTTGTGATATCTTGGTCGAATTTTACATGCACCACAACCATATGTTACATTGATTGTGCTTTCTGGTTTATTGACTCAGAATGTTAAATAATTTATTCTATTATAGTTTTGCATGGAACGATTGACATTGGTTATTGTTTGATTGCTTAATTTTCTGGAGATAAATGCATTTTATTTTCTTGAACCATGTTAGACAATTTGTGTAATTTGTCTTCTAACAGGAAGTAGAAGAATCGTTTACTTTTTGGGGCACCCCAGAAGGTGACATTGTTCATCCTGCGGAGTGCATGGAGCAATTACTTGAGAAAGTTAGGCGTCACAGAGTTAATATTGATGGCAATGTTTGTACTGTCATGGTGACAACCTTGGTTCTTGAGGTAATTGCTTTTCTTCATTTTATTGTGTTCTCTAAATATGTGATAAGACATATACTGATACAGCCAAGGAAGAAGATAGATAATACTTATTCCTTTCCCATATACTATTTCTGTTTGCTGATGTGATTCACCTGTTATTGGAAATTGTTTAATTTGTAGGGTTGGCAGCGAAAGCTTGATCCTGGTTACAATGTGATGCAGACGCTGCAGACGCTGTTACTTAGAGCTGATTGGGCAAAGTCTCTTTCTTACACAATTGACGGACTCATGGCCCCTTGAGCTGATTGTTGAGGCTCTTGAGAAACAATTTTGACTAACATAAAACCCTAAACAAACACATCCCCTCCTAATGGCTCTCCCACATTTTTTTGTTCTATTTTAATCTTTGAAAGTTTTATCCCCTGTATTCATCTTGGTTAATTACCAAGTTATTTTTGTTGTGAGCATTATAGTTTACCAGAAAAATGGAAGTAGAAGTAATAAAACGGTGAATATACGTTTAATGCCTCTGCATATTTCGTATTTAAAGTGAAATCAACAAAAAACTGGTCTTAAATGGCGAGTTAATACTCAAATAACTAATTTCTTTTTTTTTTCTTAGTAGTTTTATGTAACTTTTCTCTTATCAAGTATACACTCATTTTGTAATTCTTCGTATTTTTGTTTCGATTTTATTTTAATAGAAGAGAACCATGTGATCTCTTATAAGGGAATAAGAGATAATAACATTTATAAAAAATATTATAAAATTATTCTTAATGAGTTAAAATGTAATTATTTTGAGTTGAAATATTATAAAATCATTTAATATGATGGGAAATTAAAGATTTTATTAAAATATAGCTCATAAATAGTTTTAACGATATTTCTATAGATTAATTAAAATACAATTATTTTCCCAAATCATGATTGCCATGTAATATAAATTTTCTCTTGTAGTAAATCCTGATTTATTTTAATTTTCTTTCTAAACCCTCAAAAATTATTTTAATTCTAATGCTTGTGATCGTCAAAAATTATTTTAATTCTAATGCTTGTGATCGTCAGAAATTAAAATTTATTTACTTATTCTGGAAAGTGTAAATACATGGTTTTATTTACTTGCTGCAGCGGTTGCAATCAAACTTAAATTCCATGACTTGTTTAAAAAGATAAAGTTTATCTTATAATAAAATTTCCATGTCATCTTATTAGAAATTACCTTACATATGATTTTCAAAATAATTATTATTAAAGTTAATAATTTACACTACAGTATACATTCCGATTATGTTCACAATAAAAATGTGTAAAAAATAGTTAACAATGCTCTTAAATTATACCGACTTCCACACTCGAACAGATTGGCTCATTGCATTTCGATAAACATAAATAAACTATCGCACCCTTTAAAGTTGATGCCTTCAAATCATATTAGAAAAGAAAGAAAATAATACTAACATATTCTTACTATATAAAGCAATTTATATAAGATTTCTAAATTATCTAAATCATACTTTGTATTTAATAAAAGAATTTAGAAAAATTTGGCTAGGAAGAATGATTTGGGTGCCTGCAAATGACATTAGAAAGAAAGAGTGAAGAATACTAATATAGTGACTACTAAATCTCAATTATTTAAAATATATGAAAAAAAATTAATGCAATTGTCTAATGCAGCACCCGGCCTTGCGACAGCTAGTTACGAAGTGATATGAACTTGAACCACAAGGACACACCCATTAAACATCGTCTGGAAAGGCGGAATCCAAATCTAATTAATTAGAATCTAAAAACAGAATTGGATTAAATCCACTCCTTGAAACTAGATTTGAATAGTCTGGAATGGAGCAGTTATGGAGTGGTATTGGCTAATTGGAATTTTCGCAGTCTCAGAGGAACATATACAGAGCATGTATTTTTTATTTCAAATTCTCAGCTAAAGCATAAAGGTCACCGCAAATTAAAGAATAGAAACAGGCAGCAACCAATTTTGAGAATTAATCTGTACAAAAAAGAATACATGATATGGAGCTTAGACATGAGAGGTTCAGAGGCATCTTAAAATATACTTTAGCTTGTGCAATCATGTTCTGCATGTAAGTTCACATATTTCTTTTATTGCTGTATTCATGCTATGAAGGGCCATTTTTTTCACCTGTTTTCATAAACCAAAAACAGAAACAGGCCTTGTGAATTCAGGGCAAACATCTAACAGGACAAAGGCTAAATTGCTAAATAAAAGTATTATTACGAAGACTACCTCCAGTTTTTCTACTTTTGCGGGGTGGTCTTCTGGAAGCAGCCGGGCCTCATCAATCAATTGGATACACTCAGCAACATTCTCAGGGGACACAAATTCCAACTCCACACGAACACAACACTGCAGATAAATAATAACAAACTTGTCATACACTAAAAAACACAAGATAAAAAGTGAAACAAAAGTCAGTGCCTAAATAATGATATCCTCAATCAGCAATCACGTGGAAAGCAAAGGGCATCGATGGTGTGCTAATATTTTTGTTTCCTTTTAAATGTATGGGTACAATGTATGCTTTGATAACTTCATATTGCTTGAATTTCACTTCAGATTTGGCGTCGTAAGTAAATTTCCAAATGTGAAAATCACATTCAACAAGCATGTACATCAAGTTCAAGAACAGTTTAAAATTTCTGTTGTTTAACTAGACTACAAAAGAGACAGACAGGGTAAGAATCTTTGATACAAACGCAATAGACCTTAGGATTCCTAATCTGGTATGGACATCCAGAAGGAATGATGACAGCTTCTCCAACATGTTGCTCAAAAGTCCATGGTTCAATTTCTGACAACAGAAACAGCCGAGTCAATTTTAGTTATGCACAATTATAATACATAATGAAACACGGGTATACTTACTAAATTCCTCCTTAAGTCTCATCTTGTGCGTATTGTCAAGAAAGAAGCTCTGATCTAGAAGTGGATGAACCATCTGCATACAAGATATAAAATTGATCATCACCAACTTCGACAACATCATGTTGGGAATTGTCTTCTTGTAAACATACCTTCTCGTGATGTTCACTAGTATAAGAAAATTCATCAGAGTGTATTTTAAGGTATTCTAAGAGCTTTGGCACGTCTTGTCTTCGAAAGACATCCCATTGAGCACCAGCATTCCCTGTAGCCTTCTTCCTTTTATCATTGTCTGAGTTTTCAACGGAATTTCTAGGATTATGATCTGGAAACATCTCAGAACTTAGAACTATGCTGTGGAAAGATAAAGAGCGATGTGCCTTTTCAGTTTCAGAATAGGAACCACATTCTTTATCACCGGAAATATTGTTGTCTAAATTCTGATTGCATATTGTTTTCGCTTCACAAGAGATGCAAGATGTTCTGTTGACTCTCCTTAAAAAATCAGTTCCTTCTCTTACCAAACTTTGCATTTCATTTTGTTCCCTGTCTTCTGCGTGGTCAGTAGTAGTTTTAGATGACACCTTTTGACATAGAACTTTGTGCTTTTTCAATAACTTGCTTATTCTAGATAGCTGATCAGTGGACAGAGGGATGTCCATGGAATGTGCCATAACGTTAACCTGGAATTACACATCAACCATAGTGAGCGGCATATTTGGCTGTTTTGGTTGGAATATATACTTTCGAACATATTTGAGTAACTATTCAATATAAATATAAAGGCCATGTCTATTAAGATAAAAAAAATGGTAAAATTTAAACAATTACAAGAATGTAATAGGTACAGCCATATTTGTACTGGAAAACTTTTCATGCTTTCACTCAACACCTGAAAACAAGCATACATACAAGGAACAAGGTTTTTAAAGCATACGAGGACACAAGGCTTTTTACTTCAAAAGGCGAGATTATCTATAAGTTATCAACCGGTTAAATGCATACAAGATGAACATGGAAATTTTGTAACGAAAAGGAAATATCAAAAGACGGAGCATATTCCATAAGATGAGAAATTTCCTTTCCATGGTAAGTTTTAATTAAATAAACTAATTCAGGAAATATTACACACCATGTCATATGAGTCATAACAGAGATTTGTCACGGACTCGGCTTCATCATCAGCACAGCCATATGAAATATAAACATATGGTCCTATGTCGTGCATTGTACTCCCCTGTGGCAAATTTGCAGCTAAATTCAAAAGACCTGACGAGGGATTCATGTATTCTTGAATTGGAAGTGCATCGATTACTTCGGCAAAATGAGCTGGAAACTGTTCTTTGAATAGTTGGGAAGACAACCACCCTTTAAGTTTCAGCATCTCATGCCAAGTATTTTTCTTTGGTTGACATTTAAGAGATCCGGTAAAATACTGCCTAACGTTAGTCTCCACCTGCCAAAGTAAGAGTTCCGTATTTAATATTATACTTTCAACAATGGTCGTTCTGTTCAAGACTCAACAGAAGGATCCATCATTTCTTCACGTTTCACTGATCTGAGCATATGATGTCTTTATGCTGCATGATATTGAAAGTTACAAATAGCAAAAACTTCGAACATTATAATTTATTTTATGCTACCAAGTACATTAATTGCAATGAATAGTTTTCTAAGATGGTGCTTATCCTTTTATCTCAAACAACATAACAGTATCAACTTAAAATGTGTTTAGCATATACAAAATATTGATAAACTGACCTCAAACCAATCCAAACAAGCTTCAAGTAAGTCCTTGTTATTCTCATATCTTGTCATGCTCCTCTCAAGATAAGTGCAAAACATGAACAGTGGATCCCAACTAAGGTTTGGTGTACTTTGCAGCACATCTCTCACTACTACAGGATGGCCTCTTCCCCAATGTTTCTGAAAGTGTTCAAAATGATTGCTACCGATGTCCAAAACTGTAGGATAAAATAAGTAATTATCATTAGAATCTTCCCTTTGAGCTGCTTCCGGTAGCTGTTTGTATCTGCTAGTTTTATGATCTTTGTTGACACACATTGGGCAACTTGAACTTTTATCCAGAGTTTCAGGAAAGTCATAGCTGCAAATTATTTCTTCTGCCTTTGCTTCCATTTCTTTGATCCAACTTAAGGGAAAAACGTAGTTTAGATCAAGGTGGCTATTACCACAATCACCAAGCTTTGTAGTTGGGCATGATACTATGGAAGCACCGTTACAACTTGTCCACTCAGTTAACATTGAGGTATCAGTTAAATTGCCATGAGAAATGGCCTTCTCATCCAATAGGTACCTTTTGCCAGAAGTGCAAGCACTTATCCTGTCAGGTTGCTTGGATATGGAAGAGTTGTTTTGTTCAGAGATTCTTCTTTGACTTAATGCGCGAGAACAACTTAAGCAAAGACTGTATGAACAACTAAGGCAGCCTTTATGAAGATCCAAAATGGGTGTTTTGCAATGATTGCTGAGACAAGGGTTCCATAGATACTTATAATTGTCAGCAAGCAACACTAGAGAAACATTTTAATTTTCTCAATAATATCAACAAAAGAGAACTTACCAGTAATTTTTCTCATTGCAGCCAAACTTGACTGGTTTGATGATAATATCATTCATTTTCTTCCCTGCCATGCACAATATCATGTAAGATAACCAGGTTGAAATCAAAATGACTAATTTAGCAACCATCATATTAGAAGCATAATAGTCACTACCTTTAATTTTCGCTTTTGTTTCTACACCCACGTGGTGATCTTCTTTTATTTGTTTCAGTACAGGAAGGAGCATACAGACCAAATAATGAAAATGCAATATCCTATCAACTCTGTTTCTACCAGCTAAATGCTCCTTAAAAAATAAGGCACAAAACCAATCTGTCAGCAAATGCTGCTAAGAAAAAACTGTAGTATCTGTAAAAAGCATTTATCTTTGATGTCAGACCTTACTTTCACTGTCTTCATATTGAGGTGCCAAGCAATCTTTACAGGTGCAAGTTCCTCGGCAAACTGGACATGCCATCTTAACCTCATTTTGAGTGTCAAAATACCTACAGGTTTTTCAACAGATAAATTGCCAAATATCTCATATTTTGATCATAAGCATCAAAGATGCTGGCAACACCTAGTTCTAGCCATTATTGATCAATGTGATTATGCAGTAGCATAGTTATAAAAATCTTGGGATTTGATACATTTTTGTCTATCTACCAATTCGTATTCCAAGATGAAACTTATATGACTTTAAATCCCAAGATACATGAATGAACAAATGTAATTTTGTATCACCCACACAATTCTCATGTTTTTACTTTTTCACCAAATCTTATGAAAAAAATAATAAATCATGCGAGTTTAAATTTTCACATAGGTAGGAATTTGAAAGAACACTTTTGAACTTAACCTATTTGATTATTCCAACTTTATTTGTTACTCCCTCACTCAATGCGTGTACTCTGTTTAGCTATTTCATTGGTGTGCTTCCATTCTTCTAAAATAAAGATTTCAAAGCCTTAGATATAACTAGTAGATTTGTTTTGTATGCCTTTTGTTTAAGTTGTTTTATCTACTTCCATCCAGTTTAAATTGTTTACATTAAATTTTACACACGCACACACATATTTGAGGTAACTTTTCATACCTGAAAGTTACTATTTGATACAAAATTACGATTCACGGAATAGAGCGGCAGTTTACAATTTGAATTTCGATTCAATAACCTGGTGTAGTAGAACTGATTCTAGAAGCGGCACAAACATAACAGGGAACAGGAAAGTGGAATGGAATTGGATGTACAAAATACGATGTACTTTTCTTTTTCACTTAATCTTTTATTCTTATCAACCTCTGTTGACATTGATAATCATTCCCCAAATCTCTATCAACCAATTTTATCAATGGAAGACGGTGGTTATAGCAGAACGCCGAAATTCCACCACATAAACAAGCCATTGCAGTCTAGAATGCCGCCATCGCGGACCTCCCTTTACAAAACGCAATGCCATAGTGCTATAGATGCGCATCTCGGTTATTTAACGACATTGCATCAAAAGGGGCATCTAAGAAGTTCTAGAACTGCACCACAAGTAATGTACAGACTACAGCTAGGAAATAAACTCTGATCAAGCAACACTTCACACCTCATAGGCAAGGACAACAATGAAGCTAGAAATTCACAGTGAAAAAAAAAGAGCATTTGTAAATGGTAGCGAAATAACGAAACAAGTCCAAGTTCCAACCTTTGTTTAATGCAATCCATGCAGAAAAACTCTCTCTGGCAGTTTGAGCACCTTATAAGACTGCAAGAATCACTTCTCTGACACCAATGACACTTCTTCCTCCTCCCCTTCTTCAAATTTCGTCCACACTGCACAACCTTAAAAGAATCAAACAAACTCACCGATCACTACAAAGAAAGACAAAAAAGAAAACGAAAAAGTCAAAATATCAAAAGTCAAAACCCACCTGCAATTTGCCACCAGAACCCCTCTCAACATTCTTGGACCTGAAGTAACGATAAGAAGAAGCCACATTGGGCGTTGAAGAGGAAGCAATAGCCATAACCCCATTCGGCAACTCCCTCCTCAAGTCGTGATTGGAGTGCAAATTCAATTTCAAAGGCAAATTCAATTGCGATTCCTTCTTTTTCTTCTTCTCAGCCTCTCTCTGCAGAACCATCCTTATGAGCTCCAATTGGTTCCTCCTATTGACAAATGCCTCTCTCGAGTTGCCCTTCCGCTTCGCCCCAATATGAGTCTCAACGGCGTCGTTTTGGCTCTTTCTCTGAAGCTTCAGAGACTCCGGAACCTTTTCCTTGTGCTGCCGATGCTGACCTTGCAGGTAGTGAATCTCGCAGAGCTTTAGGTTTTCCATCACTCTCCGCCGGCACCGCCATTGCCGCCCGTCCGTCCGGTTGCACCGCAGATGCTCCGGTACCGCTTTTCCTTCCTCTTCCGGCGTCGATTTTTTCCCCATAAAATAGTAATAACAGTTCAATTTTTATTATTTCTTTTTGTGGCGAAATTGGGATATTTTGTGGTAAAAGTGGGAGTGAAAGAGGCAGAAGAGAACAGAGGAACAGAATAAAAGAAAAGAAAGGGGAACAGGTTAACGCCTAAAACTAAAAGACTGTGATTTTGTGTGTATTTATTTATATGGCAGGAAACAAAATACTAATAGTCCAATTCTCATAACATGTGTGCGCGTGGCATATTCGCGTCATTATTGGAATCCTCGTTTGATTTGATCGCTAATCTTTCAAAAACCAAAATCCTTATCTTTCGCTAACTCACCTCACAAGCTGCAAACTTTTCTGTTAAAAACAATGCTTTTAATCTCTCTTTTTTTTCTTGCCTTTTTGGTGGTGCTCTGATTTTGGATGGTTGTGAATCGTGTCAGTGCAAAATTTCAGGCTCCTTGTTGTGGAAATGCCAGCGCTGAGATGAATGCAGTGTTGTGAATTACCATTTGAGAGATTTTATAAATAAAATAAAACACATGATTGGTGGTTGGAATTAGATAGCTGTTTTTCATGTCTATGATATTAGTATGTGTGTGCTTTTGGTTCTCATGCCATCTTAGATAAAAGTAGATGTTTTTCTATATGTGCTGGTTCTGTACAATCTCATGTACACAAAAACTGGTGTGTCTGATTGTAACAGTATGCCAAACCCGTTGCCATTATATATTCTATTCTGAAAATTACTTGTTTGAAAGTGATAAACTTGGAAAGCTTTCTTGTCAGATGTTTTGATTTTCCTGTTGATTTCTAGTTTTAGATAATAGGAATATACAAATATAATAAAACTTAAATAAACCTGATTGGTTGTGATTGTGAAACTTGAACTTATATCGATCACAGGTTCATATAACACATGTTTTGGTGAAAAAGTTCGTTACATATAAGGTATCACATGAAAGGTCATGTGATTAAATTTATTTTTTGATATTTGGTTCTCTTAAGTTTATATTTTAATGATCTGTGCTGTAAATTTGGATTCATATATCTGAAACAATTAAAAAACTACTTTTCAAGTATTTAACGTTACATCTTCTAATTTACATTGTTATCAGTTAAACTGAGATAATCTCATACATTAATAACATGAAAAATGGTGCATGGTACATGAGATGTTTCCTTAAGCCGGATATTAGTTTTTTATTTTGTTTTTCTGCAGTTGAGTTGCATAAGTTAGAGTACCAAATGTACTTTATTATGGGCCGAAAAGTTGTTTAAGCATTGTTTGATGAAGTCCAGTTTTCTGTGTTGAAATTTTGGGCTTTAAATTAGATGTAGAGAGATGACAATTATCTGCTGCATATATGTGATAAAAAAAAAACATTTTTTTTACCATTAAATAACTTTGATTGTTTTGTTTTCTTAAAACTGCAATCTGTTTTAGCATTTGCAATATTTTATATTTTATTACAGTCTTGAAAGCTGAAAATGGTTTGTTTATTTTGTGAAATGAGAAATGAGAAATGAGAAATGATCACGGTTTTATCTTTATAGAAAATCCTGAATAAGTATATCAGCAATTTCTAAAGGCTTTTTGGTTTTGTAAGTAACGTGTGACATTTTTGACGAATATCTTTGGAGCACTTCTGCATATTGGTTGTTGCCACTCCAATAATGTTAAAGATCAGCTTCTTTTTTTTTTGGAGATATAAAGAGATGTGCACTTATTTGAGTTATCTTTTGCTTTTAGACAGATACTATACAAGGCTCTCTCCTGTAGTTTTTTTTTTTTTGGGAATTTTCTATTTGTGAGTTTTGTTTCCCTTAAGTTCAAAAAGGAGAATTTCAACAAAGAAGAAGTTGGAATATAAAGTTGAAATTGCGTATGCATGCACACAAAACTTCAAGAGATAGAGACAATAGAGAAAAATCATGTTTGCATTTGTTTACAAGGTTCAAATAAAGCTTCCAGATGTATTCACATATATTTATCAATAAAATATTTAAATAAGAAAGGAATTTAAATCTGCATATTTATGAATGTGATATTTATTTATTTATTATTACTCCAAAATGGACCATGACTTCTACATTCAGTAAAAAACATAAAGAAGACACAACCTGTTTCATATAGAGTGCGAGCATGCAATAACCTTTGTTGAAAATCTTCCAACAACGACATGTAAACTACATTGTAAAATTCATGATTATTTGTGGCATAGATACAATATTAAAGGTTGAAAAAGCTCATTTGCAACATAGTGTATTTGCAAAATCTGTTCTGTATATTACCTTAAAAAATGTAAAATAACTAATTTTGTATTAAATCTATCTGGGGGAATTCATTAAATTAATTAGAATTGCAGCTTTATAAACCAGATGATATATGTTACAATATAAGGAGAGAAAAATGTTTTTAGATTGAACGTATCGAATGTGGGCTTACAAATGTCAAATTCGGCTCTTCAAAAAAAAGCATATTTATTTTTGGCACATACACTTTATGGGATTATTGGCAAGTTAGACATTGTAGGTTTTACATAAACTGATTATTCGACTTAATTACTAAAAAAAATATTTAATATATTTATCAATGAAATTCAACCTAATCTAATCGAATTAAATTAGATTAATTGAATAACCAACCTAATAGATATCCCAAATATTTTATGTGTGCTCCAAAAAATTAAAAAGATAAAAAGCATGCCATAATTAGTAATATATATATATATATATATATATAATATATATATATATATATATAGTTTTAAATATATTGTGCAAAATACACGTTACAGAAGGATCATCAGATAGAGTGTAAATTCAATTAAAGTAAGAAATTATCCATTAAGGATGCATATGCATCTTACTTCCAACTCAAGTCACTTTCATGTCACTCATTATAAAGTGAATAGACAGAATAAGTTCTTTTATTATTTTATGCCATCTCATTAATTAATTTCTTCAGTAATTGACCTCCATTATATTGAAGCCATTCATTCAGGCTACATGTGTTTGTGTGTGTAAAACTTGGTAATGTTTATTCCATTAATCATTAACATGATCAAGAAAAGAAGATATATAGTTATTTGAAAATTGAACCCAACTTAGCTTTTCATTTACATAAATACATGTACAATAATAAATTACAGTACTTACACATACATATATACATTGTACTTGAAAACAAAATCATATATTTGTATATATACTAAGAAGAAGAAAAAATCAGTATGATTTATCCTTCGTTTCCTTCATTCTAAGAACAATTGTACCTTGAGCATCTTGAAGCAACTGAGTGACGAGTTCGTCAGGAGGAATGAGTCTCCAAATTGTAGGATGGTCCAAGTCATGACCAATTTGAGCAAATTTATGAGCAGCTCCATTCCCTTCCCTATATATGTGACTCACCATCATCTTGTTAAAGTCTGGTAGAATAGATTTTATATCACTGATATGTCTTTCTACCTCCATGCATCTAGCTTTTTTCCCTTTCTCTATGATCTCAAGCAATGTTTTCGCATCTCCTTCGAGCCAAAGATCATTCCAACCATTTTCACGAGCTAGCTCAAGGCCTCTCCTAAGTGCAGTCAGTTCAGCAATAGTGCTGTTGGCTTCTCCAATGGATTCAGCATAGCCAAGCAAGAATTCTGCATTGTGATTTCGGACAAGCCCACCAATGCTTGCTTTTCCAGTTAGACTTTTGCAGGATCCATCAAAGTTCAATTTTGTCCACCCTATGCTTGGTTTCTTCCATTCCACTGGGATTATTTCCTTGTGGAAATACCTAATCAACCCACAAACAGGACTTTGCACTGGTTTTTGGCACCTAAAAATATTTATTAGACCCAACATTATGTGTATTTGTTTGTAACCACTCGAGTTGAAACAAATGACTGGGATATCTGGAATGTTAATTTGAGACAAAAATTCCTATGATAGCATAACAATCTTAATTTCTCCTAATAACTGTAAGAAAACAGTTGTACAATAGTTGAAGAAACTGGTCGGAATTCGAAATAACTAATGAATTTGGAGGGAAGGAAAAGTTCAATATAGCAACTCCATTTGTTGGAAATCTTTGTTCTGTATTTGTTTTTCTTTCCGGAACGAATTCAATTTCCACCAAAGCAAAAAATAACAAGGAAGACTGAAATTAACACGAACCGATTTTGAGACTAAAGTTTGAAAAAGAAGGAAGATGTAAGGTATGATGCATGCCTAGAAGAAACACAGAAACCTTGAAACATGAAAGACAATAATAATGGTAATGATGGGTTGATGAATAGGGTTGATGAATAGGGTTGTGCTGCTTATTATGAAAGTTAATTAATGGTTCTTGCTTCACGGAAGTTCGCATTAAATGAAGTTGGAGTGAAGAAAAAGGAAAGAAGATTCAAAAATTGATACCGAAATAATGAGAAATGGGAGAGGTTTCTTCTTCAGGAACTCTCTAAACTAAGCATATTCTGTTGCTAAAGAAGATTGCGTGCATGAACTATCATATAAAGATTGCAGGAGAATAAACAAGACTGCACGTTCTTTTCCCTAACGTAACGTTAACCATTGAATTGTATTTTAGTAACTATAATAAACAAAACCTAAAAAACGCATTCATCATCCAAATATGGGAAACTCTATTACGGCTATATTTGTCTGCACCACCAACCACACCATGCAACAAAATCAACGTGCGTACGTTAAATAACTCGAACAAAAAAATCACTGTAGAATAATTTATCTGTAATAATACATATCAATAAGAAGATATCGGTTTTAGTGCTCCTTAAAAAACAACTTCCTTGAGTGATAACTGCACGCACAACAACTGCCACATGCAAACAAAAACTGTTTTTTGTCGGCTGCGATATAATCAGAAATTTAATCATAATAAAATTGAATAAAGATTTTTTCTATTTAGTTATAATTTCTCATGAAGATTTAGACTGCTATACCCAAGATAATTTTTTTTTCAGTAAAAATTCTATAATTAATCCACCAACGTAAAGTTGATCTGAGTGATATTAATTCAAATTTTTGAAAGAAAATTAGAGTTTGAACACGTAAATAGAGAGAATATGATTGAAGTTAGAAGCTTTGTCAAATTTTGTTATTGGAGAACATTTCACAAGAAAAAAAAAACATTTATGAATACTTCACGCATAAAACATAAAAAAAATCTATAATTCATTTTTGAAGATAAGAATTTGACTAAGTTGGCTGATTTGGTCAAATAGATAACAAGGAATGACAATATTTCGATTAATCATTATTTTCTAGCATAAAGGTTTATGTTTGATAATCTCAAAGAGACTATTTTTCACAAAAACAAAACAGCATAAAATAAGCAACACCTTGGGCTTATCTGAAACGAAATGGACTGGGCTTTGGTTTGGGTGATCCGTTTGACCACAACTGGTTGACGTGGACAAATGGATCATTGGTGTCGTGTGGTTAAATATTTTGATGTCCGATGCTAATTACTAATTAGTGCTTCATGCAAGCCATTGCTTGCGCAATTTGTCACTCTTTTCACGTGCCCTTTTATTTCAACGACGCCAATGATGAATTTCTTTTTCTTCTGTTAATCCAATTAGTAATATTTCAGTAAAATATTAAGAGTGGGAGAAGAAATTGTTTGTAAGACTTTTCAACGAAATGACTATTTTTAAAATTGGAGAAGAAAGAGAGAAGAAAATAGAAAATGTGATTATTTTTTAAACCTTTCAAAATTTTAGTCCACTCTTTTTATATTGGAATGAGTATTCTAAAATAAGCATTCTGAAATAAGAAAAATCAAAATTTTTAAAATACCTATTCCAAAATAAAAGGACGGTGAAGGTGCAAAATGTTTGACATTCGATAATATGTAATTTTACTGAAAAACAACTATGACAAATATATTTTATATGTATGATTTTTATAGTAATTATTTTAAAAGTTAATAAAGTTACCAACACACTATTTTTAAATGGAAGGATATCATATAATTATCCTACACTATTGTCATGGGTTTATACCAATATTATTTAAGTTTTATCTCATTTGGGCGGGATATTTAACATTGAAAACTATCTTGTGACTAACAATCTAGGTCAAATAGGTTTTATAGAGAAGCAAATCAATTTTTCAATCCATGAAAGTGTATAATGTTGTCAGATTAGTCCTTGAAATTCAAATAAAATTGAATGAGTAGAGTTCCCTAAATGTATTAGGTTAAAAATTAAAAAATAAAAAGTTAAATAATAATTATAAAACTTGCATAAAAAAAATATAACAAGTGATTAAATTGAAAAAATTTCATGAAAGAATTACAAATATCAAATATTTATTTAAATATTTTAATTCAGTTAATTGATATAACACTGCATTGCCCTCTGAGAGACCAACCAATCCAGAAGGTAAAAGTGAGTGAGGGTTGATTAATACAATAAATATAGATTTAGTATATCTTCAGAATGTTCCATTACCAATGATCCATAACCAGTCAAGAACAGCCCCAGCGCATATGCCACTTAAAAGACATAAGACAAGCAAATTACCCAAAGCATTCTGCTCTGGACCCTGTAATGCAACACCACAAACTCCAAAGTTACACTTGTCTGTGATATAAAATAATAAATATATATTTTAATCCATCTATTTTTCTTTTAATTAAACGAGGAATTAGTTCTTCAATTCGAAAATTGAATATATAAAATGAGTGTTTTGTCTTTAAGAAAGTAAAAATTAATTAATTTTAAAATAAAAACTTACATTTAAAAGAGTTAAAAAACTTATTAGTCAATTTAAAAAAAAAGTAACAATACTAAGTTTACAGGGGATAAAAAAGTCGAAAACACATTTTTCTAGAAAAAAAAGTGCACGAAATTCGACATATTATTAGAAAGTGGGCTTAAAGCCTAACTCAACCTCACAAAACCGGCTTGTAAGGTGAGGTTTGCACCTCACTTATATATTATAATTTGGCCTTATCTCTAGTCGATGTGGGACTTCCAACACATATTTACCTTTGATCCATACTTCTTCTTTTTTTATAAATGTTACTGATAAATGAAAAAGAGGCCCTGAACATCTTTATTAACTAAAGAATTGAATATTTTAAATAATTGAGAAGATACTTAATTTCTTGGTGAGTAAATAATTAAGATGATATAACAAGAGCTAATAGATGCATTTGAAGTTGTAGTTTGATATTTGAGAGATGAGTTGGGTGAACTTGCCTTGTAACCTCTTGGTGCAACAGTAAGAACACAAACAGTGAGATAGCCATTGGTAAGTCCCAGAAAGGAGGTGAGTAAAATCATCCATCCTTGGTCACCATATTTTGCTGTAAAGTAGAATGCTGGAATCAACAAGAATCGAGAAAAGACTGCTATCAGTAGAGCCTTTCTGGATTCCAACTTCAGCCATGGTACAAGGGGAATATATCTTGATATGAGATCCATTATATTATACATAGCTATCAAAACTACTGCGTACCTGTAACATATCCAGTGCTCAAATAAAGTTATTTTAACTTTTTTCTATCAGTTTCATCGGTCATCAAAGGACAAAACAGAGAAAAACAGAATCATCAAAGATCACCTAATAATTTCTAGAAATGTCATATCCACATTCTAATTACAAAAAGTGGGTCTCATCTATTTAATGTTTGTTTTTCTCTTGCACCGGATTGTAGAGGAGTTGTGCTCCATCAAGTCATGTCAAAGGCAAATGGATTAAATAAGACTAAGCATAGAACACTTACCATGTGCCTAACCGATGGGTGCCCGTATTTTCATACAAAAATCCAGGGAAGATTGACAGTGTTACCGCATATATAAAAAATAAATCAACTGCATAATCAAGATTCTCATGAAATAATTGTTTGTTGCTCAACCGCTCTTGTTGCTTATCATCATATCCACCCTGCACAAGTTCCAAATCATTTTAGGAGATGATAAAAATGATTTCCACGTGATAAAGTATTGTCATTGTTTTAACATAGTTATATTACTTGATCTTTAGTCTTTGCACTAATTCCAGCAGCAGCAAGGTCAGCTGCAACAGTTTTTGATCCCTCTAATGCTGCTTTTGAACGGTAATATTTCACTATGGGCAATTTGGTGAAGTAGATTGCATACAGGAATATACAAACTAACTCAATGCATGAGGAAATTGCCAAGAATAGTACTGCAAGAATAAGAAACCATCACCTTTATTTTAAAGATACTGCACTAAGAATCATCATCATGCTGTTTGAAAATTGACAGGAGCTTTATACATGACAAAATAATACTTTATCAAAATCAACCGATCAACACAATATAAGATACATTGTAAAATAAGAATAAAAGCATACTTGCTCCCTTGCGAAGTCCATGACTAGATTTCTCGAAAGCTGCCTTGGTCAGCATTCTCAGAATAGAAATTAGAGCCCCTGATGCTGCCAAACCAGCAAGGTAGGACTGCATGGCAATATGTTTTATTTAAGTAAAAAAAGATAGCAGAAGACCTCAACTTATGAGTTTGTAAACTGTACCTCCAATATATAGGAATTGTAACTAGAAAGCTTATCACTGAAAGATACTGAATGAATTATATGAAAAACAGACCTGGATAAACTCAGGGCACATAAAACATAGATCTCCTACCATGCCACCTTCGACTAGAGCATCTGCTATTCCAAAACAAGCAGCAAGCACACATATACCAATATAAGGTCCAATTCCACCTTTTCCTGATGTTGCTAGATCCACCTGTCACAACAACAGATAGTTGAAGCTTTATGAGCCAGGGAAAATAGACCACTGATTCACTACGGAAATTACATATATCAGACGCTGCAGATTATAAAACTGGAAATGGTATACTTACAACAAGCACAAAGAAAGTGCTAAAGAAGAAAAGAGTGAATCCAGCCAAATTCCGCTTTCTAGTATTGATCTTCGACTCATAGTAAGCGAGTATTATCATTGTTCCAATTGCAAATGGTTGGTAGACCAAGGTAAGTACCCTTGCAGGATGGTATTTCTCCAGAGTCGAACAAAAGATTCTTTAGAATGAATTAGGCAACCCATATTTTAAGAAGCATCGGTCAATCACAATTAGAAAATTTCCATTTCCCATCTTTTATAGGAGAAAACATTTATTGTTGGGAATAAAGACATTGTACAGTTACGTTAACTCCTATCAGAAACTGAAAGCACCATGCATTACTTACAGGGAACAGTGTGTAATAGTAATCTCCTATAGTCAACATGCTGTTCCAGGAAACAAGGGACCCAATTCCAAGAATGAAACAAATTGTCATAGCTTCATATTTTCCCTGGTTGCATTGAAAACAAACCGACAAGATGACAAATTCCATTCTAGAGAAATGTTACCGTTATACATGTTAGCAGTAAGTTCTTTAGTAAAAATTGCTCTGACCTTGGGTTTTTGAGGTGTTCCACAGTAATCACTGGCATCCATGGCTCTCCTCTTGAAAAATAAACGCTGAGGATAATTAATATTTATCAACAATAACCGCTAGTCCACAGATATTTGAGTCCTTGGATAAGAAAATACGTTTTGATTAATACATGAATAAAGTTCTGTGAATAATTAGAGAGAGATAACAAATATAGATGCTATTATTGGCGCAGTTTAAATCTTCAAGCACGAAGAACTCAAAATTATATGGTTCACCCTATTAATTTCACTGGACCTGCAATTGTGTTCTTTTTTAAGGTATTGAATTACCGGTGCCTACTGTGGGAATTGATGGATCCACAACAAAAATACCAGAACAGGCGATGTTGAAGTAGACACAATCTAGATGGCGTTATGGTGTTGAAGCTCGTTAATCGCAACAACTAAATTTTACATAGAGAAAAGCAGCATTGGTATTATCCGAAGAATATCTTGTTGTACGCTTTATGTAGATTAGCTCTATGCAGAGGTGCTGTGGGCTACACACTTCAATTGATTAAGAAAATACACGAACGAACAACTCCTGTGATTTGTTTGATCCATTTCTTATTAGTGGCTTGCTATTAAAAATGAACAAAGTGAACTAAGATTTAAAAGTAAAGAAGAAGAATAATTAAGGAGAAATGAATAACATTAACTTGGGTGACTCGCCTATCATTTGATGCCATAGAAGATGATTCGGATTTGATTAGAAAGATTGAACGCAATTAAGGTTTGCAGTAATTATTTGACGTCGGAACTGTATTTTGATGTGGTCGGAGATGGATTTCCATTACACGCTTTCACTGAACCAATCCTCGTAACGCTTAAGTCTGGCCAGATCTTTTCTTTCTTCAACAATCATCGTATTTTCTTATAAACAACATGTCATTAATCTAGATTTGTTTTCTACTACGCCTCAGTTTTTAGTACAAGAAAAAAAAAATCTTAAAAAGATTAATAAAATTTAATATAGTCTATTCTTGTTAATATTCCTGAAGTTGATTTCTTTTATAAAGGACAACAGAGAAAGCATTAATAAACAATCATAAGATGCAACCTACCCACCATCACCATTAGTTCAATGATTTAGCCCTTCTAATAAAGTTCACCAGGATAACATAATCATAAAATATGTTCCTTTATTTACCAATTAACTTTATGAGTATTAAAGTGGACTCTATATTTTATTTTTGTCTTAAAGGTAATCACGTGGGAATCAATTATAAGAAGAAAAAGAAAAAGTTTGACGGTCTTAAAACTTTAATAGCTTTTATTTTTCTCATTATAGTTATTTTCTGATTTCATAACACCATTTTAAATCTTTTTAATTTAATAAATTCTACTTTCTTTAAATAAACGAATTTAATTCCTTCAGTGATTACAAGTGAAATCAACTTTAACTATTATATGATTTATTATTATTATTATATTTTAAAAAAACAGATTACATTAACTCATTCTTTTTAAAAATATACCTAAGTTAAGAAGATTTAAAATAATGGTACGAATTTTAAACAAATCATTATAATGGTAGAAAAAACCAATTAAATCAATATGTAAATTTTAACTATTTTTTACCTCATGTAAATAATACCATTGTAATTAATATTTTGCTTTTAATGTGTTTCTGTTGTTGATATCAGTTTGAAAAAAAAGAATTTTAACTTTTTTTAATAAATTTTAAAAATAAATTATATTTTTAATTGTAGTTGTTTGAGATTCTTGTTAATTCTTTTAATAAAAATGACCAAAAAATTAATCTAGATCTGAATTTGTCTTTAGAGATATAATTTTAAAATAGATAAATAATTAAAATTTTATAAATAAATTCTAGTAATTATTTTTTATTTTAATTGCACAAAATTTATCTTTATGTAACTCTAATTATTTTAAAACTTTATAAATATTAGAACTTTAAATACCACCCAACAACACTGACGCTTAAGTGTATTTAAGTCAAAATAATGGTTACTTTACACGAAGTGACATTGTTCAAGCAATAATATATATGTTTTGTCAAGCGACAACTTATAATGCATATTAAGGAGGATTGATGATAGCTAATAATATTTTTAGAACTTTTAGATTATACACTAAATATCATTGTTTAAATATGGATATAATGTTTCACCGACAAAATGTGTGATTTGATATCTATGTTTATATGTAGATGAAATGATAGTGATATGCATTCACTTCTATAATTATATTTAATTTTGTTAGGAATTTCAAATTATAATGTTTATAAATATTTTTATTACAAATAGGATTTTGGGATAAAAGAGTTGAAGATAAATATAGTTGTTGTGAGTTGAAGTATTTGAAGTATGAAAAAATTATCCTTGAATAAAATTCATAATTTTATTAAGAAAATAACATGTTATATGCAACTCCAATTTGAGAAAAAGTTATGTGGAAGTTTTAAAAGATGTAGAATGAATAACTTTACTTAAAAGTTTGGCTTTTTGAAAATTGATAAATTAATGAATTTATAAATAAATACGCATATTGAAAATTATATGTGAATTGTGATTTTTTATAAATATTTATGTTTATTGTGTCTAATTTTAGACTTATTCTTATGTTTCTGGTTGGTGATGAATGTAATAATCCTGTAGACAAAATTACGTGGGAAACATATGATATTATATATAAAGAAAAACAAATTTTATTTTGTATATATAAATTAATTATAAAAGAAATAAAGTAAAAGAAATTATTTTGTATCTAAAAATATTTTCAAAATAGTTTTAGACCAAATTTTTTTTATACAGATAATAAGTTTAAATCAATTTAAACTATACATGTAACTATATTTCGTGATTCCCTTGCGTAAAGTTCAATTCTACTTTATTAAAAAACTCACCAAAACAAATCGCATACCCAAGCACCCTGTGAGCTTCTATACAGCCACGTTCATTGCTACTTTTGAACCCAATAAATAGGAATTTTCAACTTCAATACACATATTTATGCATTCACAGAAACGATTGCATCAACTCCAAACTGTCAAAAATCATTTTCATACATCAAATGATAAAATAAAATATAACAAAAATTTAACCCTGAATAGGTGATTAAAAGATCTGGCTGTTGGTTTTCAAATACAGAGAACTCTAGTTCCAGTTTTCTTATTCATATATATAAATGGTCAAATGTTAAGAAAAAGTAATGAAAAAGTATAGTAGATAGTAGACATCAAATTGAACCAATCTGCAAAAATGTCCGCAAAGAATGAGAAAACGTTTCGTCCAAAGGCCCACACTCAATGCGTAATCAGAAAATGACATTTGGGACGACGACAGTAATCCATTCACAAAAGCAGGAATCCATTACGCAGTGAATACAAAAGAATAGAGTGATAGGGTTTTGGAATTTACCAGAAGCAGAATTGTTGTTGTGAAGATGACAACAAATCAGTGGCAGAGTTTGGTTCTTCTCACCCTTTCCTCTTCTGCACACGCGCTCAAACTCCTTTTTCACGCCTTGTGTGGTGATGTGCTCGAGATCTCCACATTTTAAATAAGAATCTCACCCGAGTCAAATTAATATTTATTATTTTCTAAATGTTAATTAATTAATTACATTAATTCCCATGTAAAACAATTTACTCGTGTCAATATTATGGAGGGTTCAAAATGATTTACTTTACCTTTAATAAAACAATTTATTAAATATATTTAGAATATGCTAGTTCTTGATTCAATAGCTTCTATATTAAGTTTATTCACAAAATATTAACATTATAAGTTTTTTTAAAGAAAAGAATGCCAATATACTATTATTATATTTCCTATTAGCTCAATTGGAAACAGGACGCTTTCTATCTCAAACAAATACACGATGGTGTACATTTTTAATTAGATAATTTTATCTTTTAAATAAATAAAAAATATATAATTGATTCAATATAACGAGTATTAATAAATTTTATTTTCAGTACAATAAAAAATTAATTATTGTAATTTTGTTGGAATTTCATTATTTTCATTAATATTTAAGATAATTCAACACGAGTTTAGTGAAAAAATTGACATTAATATATTATTAATTTTTATTTCAATAAATATATGTGACAATTACTAAATATTTTTTAGTTCAATTATCTTAAATATTAGTTTAAATAAAATGAATGAAATTAAAGTTTTATTTTAAAGACTATAATTTTTTTTAATTAAATATTTCTTACACTTAAATGTAAAATTGGAATTTATTTTTATCATATATTTTAATTTTCAAACATTAAAAATAAATAAATATATATTTTTTAACTTATTTACATTAAGCTTTATTGACGAACAATATTTCAAGCAGTTAAATTTACTCATATTCATTCATTATTAAAGTTAAAAGATTAAACTATATTGGGTTAAATATGTTTTTTGTTCCTAAATTATTGGTCGTTTCTGGTTTTAGTCCCTCTTTCAAAATAAGGTATAATTTGGTCCTCATTCTTTTCGAAACTTTGGTTTTAGTCCTCGAAAACTAACGCCGTTAAAAATGTGCTGATGTGTACCTAACGATAGACTGACACAATTTTTTTTCTTGCGTTGAGTCAGTCTTTCTCACCTTTTCTCCCTCTCTCTCCCTCGTCTCTTCCTTCCATCTTCCACCCAACCTCCCCACCCTCTGCAAAAAGGGATACCCTTTCCCTCTTCTTCGAGTTCTAAGACTGCCGCCACCCACGAAGCTAACCGCCGTTGCCTCTGCCAAACCGGCCTGAAGCGACGCTGGAGGGATGTTAAAGGATTTGGTGAGATGGGTGTCCATGGCCCTCCCTTGTTGGACTGAGAATGTCTGCAGTTGTGCTAAGATTTGTTGAAAACGATGGTGCACGAGAAAATGGGAATAACCGATAGCAATATCTTCAACTTGCCCAACACTGCATAATCTCCATGCGTTTTCCTTTGTGTCTGTCCCCTCTTGGACTTTGATACAAGCCTTGTCCAAGAACCTGATCAAACGTAGTGCGTGTACAAAATTTATTATAAAATTGATCAGCAAAGATGCATGTACTGTAGAAATTTGGATGAAGAGTTTGAATCTTGAGGTTTATAAAGCTATTTTGTGCGAAAAAATTATCCATATTTCTCTCTGTAAGTGAAAAAAAAAATACAAGAAATTATTTCATTAAACATTCTTAATCTGCAGACATTGCTAACAACGTCTAACTGATTATCCAACGACAGTTAGCTTTGTGGGTGGCGGCAGTCTTAGAACTCGAAGAAGAGGGAAAGGGTATCCCTTTTTGCAGAGGGTGAGGAGGTTGGGTGGAAGATGGAAGGAAGAGACGAGGGAGAGAGAGGGAGAAAAGGTGAGAAAGACTGACTCAACGCAAGAAAAAAAATTGTGTCAGTCTACTGTTAGACACATCAGCACATTTTTAACGGCATTAGTTTTCGAGGACTAAAACCAAAGTTTCGAAAAAAATGAGGACCAAATTGTAGCTTATTTTGAAAGAGGGACTAAAACCAGAAACGGCCAATAGTTTAGGGACTAAAAACATATTTAACCCAACTATATTAAAGTCTAAAATAAAAATGAATTCTAATTTTACATTAAAATTTAAAATTAAACATATACTTAATCTTTTTTTATTATACTAAAAATAAATGTGACAATATATAGTGAATTAAACTAACTATTTATCCAATAAAAATTATCCATTTATTTATTTAATACAATAAATAAATTAAAATTTACAAACAGTTTTCTTATCATAAAAATAGCTCAAACTTTTGAATTTAATTTTCCCAAATATAGGGTAAATAATAAAATGTATTAAATACTTTGACATGCTCGAAGCACGTAACTTGCAGCAGCTTCTCATGTTAGCCAGTTGGGGATAAAAGAGAAAATCTTGTTATATTCAATTATTTTCTCCCCTGCCTGCAACATGGCTCAAAGAGACAAGCAAATTTACATACACTACTGAGTTCTTTTAAAAGCCTGATTTTCCTATGAGCCACAGCCAATCAAGAGCAACCCCAGAAAATATGCCACATAAAAGAAACAGCACCAGCAAATTACCCAGTGCATTTTGTTCAGGGCCCTGCAAAACCAGCAAGCCATCATTAGATATATAACTAACTCTTATACTTCCTCCCTTATCAAAATTTATCTTTAAATATCTATATTTAAAAATTAATGCTTTTTTAAGAACCAGTTTATTAGACTTAAAAAATTTAAATAAAATAGAAACCAAAAAGTACCGTTTAAAAACAGATCACAAATAATTTTAAAACAAATTCATTATTCAGTTACTATATATAAAATATATATATATATATATATATATATATATATATATATATATAAATTTTACGGGTATAAAAATATACGAAAACGTATATAAACACTTATAAAGAGACATGAGTATAATAATAGAATTTTAGATAGAGACTGACCTTGTAACCTTCTGGTGCGATGGTAAATACACATACAGTGAGATAACCATTGGTTAGTCCCAAGAAAGACACGAGCATGATCATCCATCCCTGGTCCCCATATTTTGCTGTGAAGTAAAATGCTGGAATCAACAGGAATCTAGAAAGCACTGCAATGAGTAAACCCTTTCTGGATTCCAACGTCAGGCATTTGATAAGGGGAATATATCTGGATATTAGATCAAACACGTTGTACATTGCGATCAAAACAAGAGGGTACCTAAAAGAACCTCAGATGATGAGCCGTGTGAAAACGCATTTAGATGACCAAAAGATTGGGAATTAATACACGCTTACCATGTTCCTAGCTGGTGAGATCCAGTATTTTCATACAAAAATCCAGGGAAAATTGATAGTGTTAACACATATATTAGAAACAAATCAGCTGCGAGATCAATGTTCTGTAGAAATAGTTGTTTATTGCTCAGCCGGTCTTGATTTTTAGCATCGAATCCAACCTGCAATAGTTCCAAGTCTTTCAGATTACTGTAATATACTTCCTGGAGCTTAGTTTATGAATTTCTTTAACAGCTGTTACATTACTTGGTGGTTGGTCTCGTTATGAATGCCGGCAGCTGCAAGATCAGCTGATACAGTTTTTGATCCTTCTAAAGCAGCCTTTGAACGGTAATATTTTATTATGGACAACTTAGGGAAGTAAAATGCGTATAGAATTATGCAGAAAAACTCAAAAACGGTAGAGATTGCAAAAAATAGCACTGCAAAATGAGGAAATAATCAATCTTGTGTCAAAGAACAGCAATCTTTAGAGTTAATGGATGACAACCAAATCTACCATGCTGTATAAAACTGCCATAATGCAAAAACAAGTGAGTAAAACTGATATGTGGCAGTGTCAATTAATGAATAAGAGTAACATACTAGTCCCTTTCCGAAGACCATTCTTTGAATTCTCAAAACCTACTTTGGTGACAAGTCTCAAACCAGAAGCTAGAGCTCCCGAGGCAGCTAAACCAGCAAAGAAAGACTGTAAAGCATTCAATTCTAGAATTAGTCTACCTAGTAAAAACAAGACTACTATTTTAGAAGACAGTATATGTGGTTTTTTCGGTATCATGTTCAACCTCATACAAATTAAGCATCGTTATTAGACTAATTAAAATAATGTATTTCTCCGGCAAATGACAACGACTAAATTGATCTCTTCCTTTGGTATTCTTTAATATTTTCCCTGTAACTTCCATCGCTATCTTCTCTTTTGAAAAAAAAAATTAAATTTAGTTTTACAGTTTTTTCTTCATTCTTCTTCAAACAAGGGTTGAGAATTTCTCAAAAATCACAAAACAGGAGAGATAAAGAAATTATGAGGATAACGAACCTGGATGAACTCAGGACACATAAAAGACAGGTCTCCGACCATGCCACCCTGGACATGAGCATCTGCAATTCCAAAACAAGCAGAAAGGACACATATACCAATGTAAGGTCCGATTCCCCCTTTTCCTGATGTTGCTAGGTCTAACTGTGACACAAAGCAGAAAAAATGAAATTAACAACCACAAACCAGTTGCAGCAGACTTGAAGCGGTATAAGACTATAGATTTTATCTTTTTCAAACTAGAAAAAGAAAAAATGAAAAACAGTGAATTAGGACGAGCACTCACAACAAGCACTAGCAAAGTACTGACGGAGAAAAGAGAGTAGCCAATTAAGTTCCTCAATCTAGTGTTGATCCTTGACTCATTATACGCCAGTATTGCCATAGTACCAAGTGCAAAGGGTTGATAAACAAGGGTGAGCACACGCGATGGATGGTATCTCTATGGCAAAAGGTCGTTAGACAGACCAATAAACCTTTCAATTCAAATATGCAACACAGAAAGAAGAACGAACAATTCTGGGTTCGTGAGATACTCACAGGGAACAGAGTGTAGTAATAATCTCCTACTGTCAACATACTGTTCCAAGCAACCAGAGATCCCAATCCAAGAATGAAACAAACCACCATGGCTTGGAACTTTCCCTGCTTGAAACAAATCAATCCAACCATTATAGGTAAGCATAGCAATAACGGAGGATGAATACCAAGAAAATATCATAGTAACAATAACATACCTCCAACCTTCTTGGTGGTTCATTGCCATTAGAAAGATTCATGGCTGCAAGAATCTGCTACAACCAAGTTAAGGTAACAATAGACTGGTTAATGACCATTTAACAGGTTTGGCATTGAGAAAAAGAAGAAAAAAAATCCACAAAGGAAATAGAAACAATAAAGAAAAAAGAAAAAACGTTCATTTTACCACATATGAAAAAAAAAACTGATCTGACTCTTGAAACTTTAAAAAATGTCATATTTAGTAAATATTTACCATTATAATTAAAAACATAATATATTAATAATATTCAGTAATTAAATTGTTTGATTAAAAATTACAATTTTAGAAATCATTTGTTCCTGATCTGTGATTCTGGTTTTTATTGTTTGTTACTTATAGAAATAATAGTTATCATAACGTTACGTATAAAAGAATAAGAAAATATATACAAAAAACAGTTATAAAAACGAAAAAATATTCGTAACCACTTTTTTCCTTGAACAACTTTTCAATTTTTTAATAATAAAATATTATATTTAGATTATGATAATAATAAATATAAATACAATTTTAAAAAACAATGATATATATTGTTATATAATGATTGAATAGAGTAATAAATGAGATAAAAATATCATACCATTATAAAAATTAATGCCTTTATTAACTATTGCGGAAATACAATTAGGCTTACGTTTTACCGTGATAACAACTTTTTTGTATTATTAAATTGAGTTTAAAATGGCCAGTCATCCAATCGTAAAACAATAACTCTGATTATGTTATATCAATAATTAACATCTGTTCCTGTTAAAAAAATGTTAAACGTTTTCATTGAAAAGTAGATTATATATAATATACAGAAAAATTATTTATTTTTAAAAATAGAATATGCAATTAAATGTGTAGAAGATGAAAAATACATTGTAACAAAAGAAAAATGAGAATAAAAAAGAATTAAACGGAATTGGAAATGGAGAGTATAAATAACCATTAATAATGGGTGATGTTAACTAAGAGGAAGTCAACTGAAATGGATGTGTGTGCCAAAATCGTTATAAATTATTTGTAAGTAGTAAGTTGAGATTTGGATTTTGTGATTGTTTTTATTTTCCCCAGAAAGTGAATCTTTCCATACTTTTGTGTAATCAAGCAGAGAGAAAAAGACAAATTCTAAGATATTATCTATTCTCTCTCAATAAATCCATAATTGAGAAAACCATTGGTCAGTTTTCCCTTCATCGGATTATATCCAAAGTTTTCACAGGTAATTTGATACACAGGGAGTCTTCCCAGGATTCACATACATATTAAAACACCCTCTGTCATCAAGAATCATATTCCACAATATCCTCATAAATCAAATTTTATTAAGTTTCAATAATTTTAACAGTGAATTATCTCATTTATTATTTTCAAATAATTCTTTAAGAAATAAAAGGTGAGTTAGTTGAAATAAGTATATTAAAAGATTAAACATGTTTGATTTCTTAACTTTTAGTGAAAATTAAAATTAATCTTTTTCTACACTTTGAATTAATTTAGTCTTTTATTTTTAAAATACCAAGCAAATCTTCTTCAATTTGTTTGATATTTTAAACATATTTTTTTTATTAATATTAAAGTAAAAAATATCAAACGAAAATAAAAAATTCAAATACTAATAAATTTAATAAATTTTAATTAAAATGATTAAATTAATATATTTATAAAATTGAAAGATTAAATTAAATTAAATTTTGAAAAGAGAATATTTTTAATTTTTATTGAAAATTAACCAAAAATATATTTAATTTTTTATTAAAAAATATTCAATACAAAATGAGATCCTAAGCCTTTTTAAATAAAGATATTGTAAGATTAAAGAATAGTTAGCTTAGTTTGAAAGAAGATTCGGGAAGCAATAGTGTCAGATTTTGTTTCCTAGCAGCAGAAAAGATTAGCAATATGCATTATTTTTTCTTGCTTAGACACCGAATTTATAGCATTTTATAACTTTTAATTGGGATTTTTAAGATTACCGAAACATGTGCTATAGCGTGGAACCTTTTTTTATTAAGGGTTAAATTAATCTTTAAACTATTAGCTGTTTTTTTTAGTCCCTCTTTTAAAATAAGATATAATATGGTCTTCATTCTTTTTGAAACTTTGGTTTTAGTCTTCGAAAAGTAACACCGTTAAAAATGTGCTGATGTGTCTAACGTCTCTGTTTATGTGTAATTGTTTTTTTGCTGACATGTGGACAGAAACGTTAGACACATCAGCACATTTTTAACGACGTTAATTTTCGGAAGACTAAAACCAAAATTTCGAAAAAAATGATAACTAAATTATAGCTTATTTTGAAAGAAAGACTAAAATCAAAAACAGTTTAGAGACTAAAAATATATTTAATCTTTTTATTAACGAACCGGCGTGCTAAAAAGCCCGTTGATTTCTTTGAAGAGATTATCACAGTTGAAAAACCAACATTTTAAAAATTATAATAAAATACTTTAAAAAAGCTTAGAAAAATCGTACAATGCATTTTACCCTTTTCCATTTCCTCTATCTCCTTTGTGTCTCTGTTACTATTTCTGCGTGATTTTTTAATTAAAGAATAATTACTTTTAAAAAGTTACATATTAATTTTAACTTTTAAAAATACTGAAATAATAAGTTCTGATTAAAATTGTTACAATTTCGGAAAATTAATACCGCAAACAACATAAATTACATTCTTTTTATTTGTAACATTTCTTTAAATGTCTAATTAACAATGATGGACTTATGTTACATCACAATTAAAAACATGTAACTAGTGACTGATCTTAATTAATAACATTTGAAGAGGTAAAATAATATATTCAAAATGTATATATTTTATTATGATTATTAATATAATAAAAATAAATACATAATTTAATATAATTATAATTTTAAAATAAATCACATACACCAATTATAATATATATATATATATATATATATATATATGATTTCTTTTGTTTATTCAAATATTTTAATTTATCAATATATTAAAATTAAATTTTACAGCTATTCAAATATTTGAATTTATCGATATATTAAAATTTTCAGCTATTTTATTTTTTAATGTAAATAACTATATTGTACATAAAAAAATTATATTTTATTTTATTGATAATATTTATTACAAAAAATAATTTTTTTATAGGTGTAGAAGGAAAAAAAAAGACAAAAATAAATTAATTAAGCAATCAATAAAATATGTTATTGACTTTTCTATTCTTGCTAAAGATAGACATAATTATAGTTGATAAATTCTTAAGTATGATTAATTACTTGGGAGCATCAACAATAAAAGTGATGAAATTGATATTTTAAATTTTTTTTTTACTAAAATCTAAAGAATAAAAGTTGTTCACAAAATGACTTCTATAATCGAATAATTAAATTATTAATATTTTTCTTCATGATAGGTAGGTAAAAAAGTTAAATTTGGATTGTTTTTATCTATTCATATAAATTTTCTCTTATCGCTTTTAAAAAATAAATTTATTTTTCCATCCTTCAACAATATACCTGTTTTTAAAAAATAAACTATCAAAATCTAATTACATATTAAGAGATATATTTTCTAAAAGGAAAATATATCATAATTAATCCCAATTAAAAACATATTATGACATGGTCAATTTTTCCTTTTATGTTCTAACAGAAATCATAAAAAAGCAACTCATAAGATAAAAAAAATATATTATACTATATCAGATCAGAACAGAAATAATAAAATTATATTTAATTTTCCTTTTTTCTTAAAAAACAAAAAGATATGAGAACGAGAAATGAACAAAAATAATAAATAACTCAATAAATAAGAAGAAAGAAAATGAAAAAATATCTTAATAAACTTGCTTATTTTTTATTATCTTTAATTCTATATTTTATTATTTATTAATATTAATAACGTATAAAAGATTAAAAATTCGCCTAATTTAATACTCATAAATTCTCGTTACCATAAATAATTTGAAAGTTTGGGGAGCAATAATATCCCCCAGCCCCCAAATCCTCCCTAATAAAGGGATCTCTACTATATATTTAATGGAAGAGTATTTTTTTCTCAAAAATTTAATTCTAAAACATTTTACCTGTATCTCCTACCAGGGGTAATTCCTGTATAATTTTGAAAAATATGAAAATCAATAATAAGATCTTTATTTCATTTTGAACTAGTTAATTATAGTGTTAAATTCAAGTAAAAGAACATCAAGATTCAAAACTATTTTTTCTTTTTTGCATAAATTAAAAAAAAAACTACCATATTTTTACTGTACATTTTAAGTTATGTTTTCCTTTCTCTTTTTGTGTTGTATGAACATACAAGTTCCAGCTGAAGCCTAAATCCAAAAGTATAAAAAATAACTATGATGACACCTTTTATGAACATCTATCACCGCACTTTAGCTGTGGGTAGCCTCTAAGGGAACATTAGCATCAACTATATAGTCGTTGTGCTAATTTAAATGTATATATGAATAAACTGTTTGTATTTGATTTCTAATTGTATGGGCTTCATTCATGCTATCGTAAACATTACAGAAGAGTGTCCTGTTCCCATTGGCATTACATATCTTTGCATATGTTGTTGTTGATTTATGCTATGTCGGGATTCAGCTGATTCCCATGGTCTTTCAACGACAAAATTGTCCTCTCCATCTGGTCCTTGCCCTACATATTGATGCAACACCAACACCGAAGCCGTTGTTTCAAAGTCTGAAGATGCTAGTAAATCGCCAATGGCTCCTAACTCAGGACACTCACTCCAATCTGTAAGGCCATCTGTTAGTGGTGACATTGTCCCTTGTCCTCTTCCAACTATGAACAAGTCATTCATGTTATTGATTGATCTTATTGCTGCAACTGTTTCCTCCCCATTGTTCACAACCTTTTCTATGTAAATGACTGAATCATCATGTGCAATCATATTCTTGAACTCACTTATATACTCATTATCCAGTTTGTTTTCCCCTCCATTTTTCATAGTGGTGAAACTTCGATCAATCTTTGCCCATAAGCGATCTGTTTCTGAACTTTGATATGAATACTCAGTTGGAATGAAGTGCATGACAGTAAGGTGAACCCTTGGATGTCTTGACATTCTCCATCCATAAGCTAATGCCTCTCTGTCATCTGGTCCTCCAAAATATAGCACAGCCACTTTATGACATGCTTGATTTCCAATCAAGCGGTTGGATCCATTAAATCCCCTATCCACAAGTATACCAACTGAGCATGGTGAGTTTTGTAGTAGATTGTGGTTCACCATTCTTAATGCTGGGATTGTATCTTCCATTTGTCCGTCTACTGTTTGTTGCTTATGGAAAGGAATGATGATGATGGACACCCTTTTTTCTTCAGCCAAATTGCATATGTCTTCATGCATGGTGGAGTAAGGGGAAATGGCTGTTAAGGGTTGGACTTGAGCATAATTGACCTGTTCCTCAAAGTTATGAAATGCCGTGATGATGTGGTCGGTTTGTGCTTGTGTTTTGTTGAGGGCTGGACCTCCTGATTGTCTATTGGCATGAACAATTAGCATTGCAGAAGCTCTACGAGTGAGTTCAACCAAGTGGAGCACATAAGCACACATTGGAGACCTTTTATTGGGATAAGTTGCTTCAAGGAGATTAACTAGTGTGGGAACATTTCGAGGGGTGTGAATGCCCACAAGGACTCTTAACTCTCCATCAAGTCTTGAACTTTGTATTGTTCTCCTTTTATAAGGTACAAGCGTTTTTCTTGGCCTATAAATTAATTTTACAATTGGTGAAATGAATGCTGTCATTATCAGTATTACAATGATCATAACTGAAAATATTTTATCATCCAAGACCTGCATATGCAAAGTTAACTAGTCATCATCATGTGTTGATCCTTTAAGTAATAGCTAGATTAACAAAGAAATTGAATGGTGTACCTTTTGTTCCCTCCCAACATTGAGCACAATAATTTCAATAATGCCTTTAGCGTTCATAAGTAAACCAAGAACAACTCCATCACGATTTGGTATCTGCAACATGTTTGAAACAAGGAGAATTCCAGCAATCTTGCCGAGATAAGTTAGAGAAATCGCTGAGAGAATAAAAGCCCAAGTATTAGCTCCGCTGATTAAGCTGATATCTGTCTTGAGCCCACTAATGGCATAAAAGAGAGGAAGCAAAAGTCCTGAAACAAAGTCTTCAAGCTTTTCTATTATTGCAGCTCCAAGTGGCCCATTTGGAATGACTAGGCCATACACAAAAGCTCCAAAAACACAATGTGTTCCAAGGGCATCCGTGATGAAGGCCGACATCAATACACCAGTGAGCACAATGCATAATTGAAACTCACTGAAGGGTTTTCCGTCTGGAGTTTTCTCGATCAACCACGCCATTGTTGGTCTAACAATAAGAAAGGAGAAAGAAAGAAAAACAAGGTTTGATAGCAGAACCCACAATGATACCCAAGCGCTAATTATTTCCTCTGATAAAGCAATAGTTAGAGCCAACAACATCCATGCACACACATCATTGATGAGAGAAGTTGATAGAGCAAGCTTCCCTAAGTCTGTGTTGATAAGTTTGAGCTCAACAAGCATTCGAGCAAGCACCGGGAATGCAGTGACAGATAGAACAATACCAAGATAGAGGATACAGCTGGCTTGATTTATGTTTTCGTCTGTGTTAGCTATTAAAGAGGATAAACACATAGCAACCATAAAGGGAATCACCATACCAGCAAGGGAAATTAACACCGTCTTCTTTCCAGCACGTTTGATGATCGAAACGTCCATCTCTAACCCAATCAGGAACACAAAGTATATCAGACCCATGTTTGCCATTGTCTCCACCAGCATTACACTTTTCATAGGGAACACAATATTGGCAAAATTTTTATTTCTTCCAAGCACTGATGGACCCAGAAGCAATCCACCCTGTAAATATATTTTCAAATCATTCCATCTAGTTATAAAATATTGAAAGAACAAAAAAACATCAAAGGCTCTGAAATTAAACACACCTGCAATACTATGGCTACATATTAAGGTTACCCACTATACCTTAATTTCCTGTTCACATATTTGCTCTACATGGTTACAACATAAACTGTTCAAATTATCGTATGCATTTTCTTAATCTTATGAATCACAGGTTCTCTAACAAGTTATTGATCCGACAATAAAAATAGTAAGAAAAAATTTACTCATAACATTATTATGAGTTATTTGGATACTAATACATTATAAATGATGCCAAAATTGGAAGAGTTAATAAACAATGATGATTGTGTCTTTTTTCTATGTTGTGTGTTTGATTCGAGAAAGAAAATAAAAGGTGAAAGAGAAATGAAGTTACCAAGATTTCAGCAATTACACGAGGTTGGTGAAAGGGCTTGAGGATTAAAACAAAGAAACGTGTTGCAGATACAACTAACGTTAATTGCAAGGTAAACAGAGGAAGAGAGAAATCTAAAAGGTTATTGGTCTTCCACAACCCATTTGTTGTTACCATGAGTGGTGTATAACAAATTATGGATTTATCAGGCATAGTGGATGTCATGGTTGTGTTGTTCATTTTGAACAAATGAACAACACAACCACTAAACACTTTGTTATAGTCAAGACTTAATTAATTTTCTGATCTTCCTCTACAGAAGATAGCTACAAGAGATAGGGGACGACATTTCTTGGTTGTGTTTTTATAAAAGATGATGAACACAATCAAAAGATAGATAGAGATAGGTTGGTATTGGTGCTTTCTCTTTATCCAAAAGCACCAATGAAAGAGATGATCCAAAATCATGCTTTAATCTATTTTTGAAAACTCGATATGTCTCATTATAACTCCCATCTAAAATGAGGTCATTGTGTATGCCACTTGGACAAACATCATAAATTATAATCACTTCTTATGTTAATCACCTGTATTGTGTAAACATGATTTATTAAATCAATAAACATTTTTCTGTTATTAGTAAACTTTTCATCAAAAATACTCATTTATTATCTATTATAATATAAAAAAATACTAAAAAATTTACTTTATTACTCACGTTTAGTTTGTTGATAAGTATATCAAAAGTTAGTATTTTAGTCATTTGACATTGTTAATTTGTTTTCGATTTCTATTTATTTTGTCACATGTGTTTATAAGTTATTTTACTTTTTTTATCTATTTGTTTTTTTTTTAAACTAATTTGTCCTAAATATGAAAATATATTTCTATATTGTTTTATAATTTTAAATTACTTGCTCATGTAATAACTATTAAAGAATATCTTGTATTTTAAATATTAATAATGATGTATCATCGAATGAACTTATTGTACGTGATTGTTTGATTATTTTAAAATTATTTTAATTTAAATTATGTTATTTTTTAAAATATATTATCTTCCCCTCATTTGTTATTGTATTTATTGTGTTGTACGAAAACAAAGGATAAGGGAAGAGAAACCTATTACAAATGAGAAACCTAACCGTGATCAAGTCCTAAAGTAGAGATGAATAGTTGTTTATGTATAGTTTATATTATATTGCATAATATTAATCTTTTTTAATAAATTTTATATTTTGAAAACATTATATATTGAGGAATAAATAATGTAATACTTATAACTTTACTTATTTGCTTTATGTTTAATGTGAGATATTTTAAACTAGCAGATGATTTTTATTAATTTGGAATGTTAGAACCACGTACATCCAAATCCATTTAGAGAGTAATTTCTCTATCCAGAGTGATGGTGACAACTTTTTATTACAGAATTGACATTTCTACTGGATTTATGTTTTATGTTTGATATTTTGAAATTTTGGGAAGATTTGACCCATGGACTGTACTGAGTTAGATGTTTGTGTAACCAAGTCACATGTAATGTGGTAAATGTTGGTAAAGACAAACAATTGAATGTCCCTCGAGACCCCAATGGCCAAAACGTTACAGATAATCCCCAAGCCAGACCACGGTCAAGTCAAGCGAGACGTTTCTGACACCCTTCCCTTCTTCATCATCATCATCATGTGAACAACTCTGCATTCATGTCGATTCACTCTTCCATCATGAGTTATGGGAACTGTTTAATATTCTGCAACATGAGAAATATGGCAACATTTTAACTTCATCTTCAAAGTGGGGGTGACCTCGATAAAAAAAGAATGGTCATAGTCACCCATTCTAACAACAATAGTAAGAGTAGCAAAACGGGTAGTCAAAGTTATTATTATTATTATTGAGGATGTCATAGTAAAAGAAGATTCCTTTTTGTTCTTCTTGTGATTCATATAGGGAACCGGTCAAAGGGAATAAGGTAAAGATTTTTAATACTTATCATTCAACAGATTTTTCTTTTCCATCATTGTTCCAGGCAAAAGGGTTTCACTTGTTTCAAAAGCCGAAGCTAAGATTATGTGATACATGGACAACAATTTATACAACATCATTCTATCTTTTTCTGTGTTACACCATTTGATATATTTCAAAATTCTCTCTACTGTATTATTTCTCAGCTGAAAAATGGGTGTGTATTACGACATAACTAATTAGAATGCCATGAAACAATGCTTGTTCTGAAATGACACAAAAGGAGGTACTCAGGTTTACATTGCAAGGATGTGACAATGAACCCAAATAGGACAGGTTGGTTTTCCGGTTGCACATGCTCTCATTACCAGATCAACCAGAGGACCACTTACACTCGATGCAAATGACCGAGATATAACTGCATTGTACAGGCATCCCATTATAAAACTAAGGCTAATTAAAGGGTTTTAATTAATTAAAATTCACTAAACAGAATGTAGGAATCTTCTGTAGTGAAATTGTATGACACAAAACATGACACTCTCAGCCACAGAAACAGAAGGGAATTGCAAGAATAAGCAATTGCACTGTATAGTTTTGCCTAGACTGTGTAAGCATGAACGGTGTATAATTTAAAATATATGAACATTATTATGAGTTGGACAAGGTGATTTAAGCATTTTGTATGTGGGGATGAAAGTAACGGTACCACTCCTAATGTTAATCAAAACGCTGTCACTTCCATCTCAGATCAAGCGCACATGCTGCATAATTATGTTCTCTTTCCTATATTTTTAAACCTGTAGAACTTTTATCTTTGGGAGGTGGTAGAAAATGTAGTAATCCTAATATTCAGTCCAAAAACTTGTTAAACTCTTGAGGTACTCCTCTCGCATCTCTGGTGTTTTTCCTGATTTCTATGATGAGGAAGAGCGAGGAGCAAAGAGTTCATATTCCTATTATGTATTTGTAAACACTACTACTTCCAATAAAGAACGCCAACACAACCACTTTATCAACACAGAAACCGAAGCTTCTCTTTCTTTTCCATCAATTCAGTTACCATCTTGAGACTTTTTGTCTCTTTGTCTTTCTTATGCCTTGAATTCCTCAATAGCAATGAACAGAATATAGAACGCAGACTAGGATATCAAGAAAGGGAAGATGGAGTTTGATCTTGAAGACCCACTAGTCAGCTTGGAAGAAGAGCAACCCTTTACTGTATCAGAACTCTTTGCCTCCGAATCAGATCACATGCCCTCACCAAACTACTTAAGTCTAACACATTTTCACGTTTTCTGTTTTGAGGCCATATCTCTTATTCTTCAGGTGAAGTTATGTTTATGTAATAGGTTCATTTCCCCCTCCTTCGTGTCACATTTGCTACATTTTGTTATGTTTCTTCAGGTTCAGCTTTCTTACAAACTAGACCCTTTTGTAGCTTACCTTGCTATAAATTACATGCACCGTTTCACGTCAAGCCAGGAAATTCCGGTAAGCAGATATCTGATGATGCCTATGTGTTAAGCTTATGTTCAGTTCATATTAAAAAAAAGCAAAGAAACCTTGGAACAGTTGTACCTTAATACGTTTCCATAATTTCCAATGTTACCCTGATGCCATTAGTCCTGAGTTTGCAGAAGGGGAATCCGTGGTATCTTAGGCTTGTTGTCGTATCGTGTCTCTCTCTTGCTTCAAAGATGAAAAACACAACTTTGCCATTTTTGGAAATGCAGGTAAATCTTCAAATTCACGTAATTAGAATCATTTTAATAGAAAAAAATCTCCAACCATGGCATGGTAACTTGAAAATGTGGTGTTTATGATCATGAAACAGAAAGAAGGTTGTAACTTTAAGGTTCAAAGTATTCAGAGAATGGAGCCTCTGATTCTCGGGGCACTGAAATGGCGTATGAGGTCAATTACACCTTTTTCTTTCCTGCGCTTCTTCATCTCTTTAGCTGAAATTGAAGACCACTCACTGAAGCAAGCACTCAAAGAGAGAGCTTCTGCTATAATCTTCAATGCTCAAAATGGTAAGTGGCTTGTTTCCATTCATACGTATAACTTGATTTTATCTTCAACTCCAACAATCACAAACTCTGAATTGCATCTCTCTTATGTCTGCAGACATTAAGCTTTTAGAGTATAAGCCTTCAACTATTGCAGCAACTGCCCTCATCATTGCATCGCATGAACTACTCCCTCATCAATATTCTATTCTGAGAGCTTCAATTATATCCAGTGAGTACCTAGATGAGGTAAAGTTTACATTCAATCACTACCCTTAAAAGCAATTTTTTTTTATTCTTTGCTGCTATAGCGTCTACACATTGATGGTGGTTGTTTTAGGAGACATTGTCCAAGTGCTTTGATTTGATGCAAGAGATGATAAGAACGGTAGCAAAAGAGTTAGAGACAGAAAGATGCTTTTTAAGAACAGAAACTCCTGGGAGTGTGCTTGAGAGAAACACCAAACGACAAAGAATTTAATGGTCTATATGTTGCAGAAACAAATTCCTGTTTTCCTACAAACTCAGGAAGGAGGAAGCCGAGGGAGAACAATCATGTTTGGTCCATATGTCGTTCACCATAAAGGAATTATTGTAATCTATTGCATAAAATGAAATTCAGAAATTACGTTATTAAATCAAATGGAAGTTTTGTAAGGTGGCACCAACCAATGCAATGAAATAAAACAGCTGATAGATGAAATATTAATTCTAATTAAACAAGTAAAAAGAGTACTTATGAAACTACATCATAATTTGAATCTGAGTGCAGTTTGTTTAGGTCGTGATGACAGAATTATATCATAGCTTGGCGTATACATTTATTTTCAAACGTTGATATATATCCCATTAACGTAAAGAAAATAGTCAAAATTTCAATCCCAAGGTAATTAAATCATGGCATCAATCTCACAGAAGAAAGTTCTAAAAACTGGTTCATCGTAGTTTGTTTCACTGTTTTAGGCTTGGCTGTGGCTGTAAATGAATACACTGAGGTCACCTGATATGTTCCCTATGTTGCATTTCAAACATAGGGAAGCCAAATCATTGTTCGATTCCTAGATGGATGGCTGTGTCCTTTGCTTTTAGGAAAGAGATCATTGTCATGCATATCTCTTGCCTTTTCTAACGTTAAGGATGTCTTCTCTGGTCAAAAGTACCATGACACATATCATTATTCCAACACCTTTTTATTTAACCAATTTCCAACTTATTAAACAACACTCACCAGCTTTCTAAGACCAAGGACAACTGAACACTTTAAAGAGAAACTCCTTGCAATTAATTCCTTAAAAAGCAGTTGCACTATTTTAACTGAAGTTTGAAAAAAGTTCTCAGTAAAATTTCTTTGCAATATAACTAAATAATAAAATATAGGATATTTTTTTACTTTCACAACATCTGAGCACAGTGTCTGATTATTATACCTATCTATCTGATAAATTTAAAGAATACTATGAATACCACCGAAGATGAATGCATGATTAAGGCCCAAAGCCAGAGAAAAAAGAAATGGAGCTTCTTTTTCTAGGGACTCTGGAATGACAGGATCATGTGATCTTGTTTTCTTTCTTGCGTTTCTTCGTCAGAAAAAAGATTCTTAGGCAAACACTTCCGCTAGAAATTTGTTTTGTGACCTGAAATGCTTTTTAAAACAAAGCATGTGCTTCCCATATAGATGCAAAGTTCGTCTTTCCAATGTAAAAGTTTTCATATTTAAGATATTCTATTAATGAAAATAAGACCTCCTCCACCTCAATTTTTTCCTTCTTGCACCCCATAAATTCTAAAATTCTAACTTTACCCTTCAAAATTATATTCTAATTCCGATCATATTTACAAACATATATTTCGAAATTGAGTAATTTGGAAGAATTTTCAAATCTGAAAGTAAATTCAAAAAGGGTGTTGCTCCCTCTACCACCACCTCTTCTCTCTCCACCTTTCTTTTACTGTTTTGCTCTTCAGTACAATTTTATTTTTAAGGTTATTATTTTTGAATTGTTATTCACTCCCACTCCACTAACCTATTACTAGTCTCAGTAAGAATCTTTTCTTTCATTTTAACCTTAGACTTCTTTCTCTCTTTCTTTCATTTTAAGGTTAGACTTCTTTCTCTCTTTCTTTCGCTGTGAGAATATACGTGTAGTTTCATTCGGTGGTATACTTAGTGAGAAGTTGCAAAGGTTGGTGGTGGTGGAAAGAATTGATCAAGGTCTCAGTGGTGCAATGGTGCAGTGGTGCTTTCTTCAACGGATATCCCACATCTGTCCACGGAAGTCGGACATCCGTGGAAAGTCAAACGGATATCCCACATTCGTTCTGGCCTTTCGCGGGCATTGTTCAGGCGAACAATCTTTGCAACAACGACAACCAGCGACACAGCAGCACAACAATCAAGCACATATTCAAAGCTCGAAAACAATAATAAACCCTAAATTAAACTATAAAAATTGAGCGGTGAACCAACCTGGACAACCGCAGATCCACGCTCCTCCATGCTAGATAAACGACCTCCTCCACACCAGATATGAACGACAATGGAAACTTTGAAACCCAAAAGGAAAATGAAGAAGAAAGAAATGGAGGAGGAGAAGTGAAACGGAAGAGACAACTGGGGTTGCAGAGTAAAACGAAAATGGGAGAGATGGGAAGAGAAATTGTTAAACGGAAATGGAGAGATGAAAAGATTGGATGTAGGGATAGTAAAGTAGGAGAACTAGGTTTCAAATAAATTAAAATAGTAAAATAGTAAAAGTAAAAAATTTTAATCTAAGGATAAAGTTGGAATTAAAGAAAATTGGAGAGGTGGAGGAAGAAGGGAATGGTGGTGGAGGGAGCGACACCCATTCGAAAATTATTCTAAAAATTATACCCCAACTTAGACACCACCGGCCCAATCAGAAAATAAAGAACAAATACATATACATATTCAATATGGAGCAAATCTTCCAAAGCCTTCAATTGGAATGCAATGAAGATTGAAGAATCAAAGGCGAACTGCAAAGTGAAGGATGAAGACGAAGAGAGGGTAGAGCTGAACAATGAAGAAGGAAAGGTGTATGTAAATTTTTCTTATTTTATTATAAATATAGGAGGGGTAAAATGGGGTATTAGAATTTAGGGAGGTGCAAGAAGAAAAAAGCGGTGAAAGGTGAAAACTCTACGTTCGGAAGTTGAATCTTTGAAAAAAAGTTTTAAATAAATTAAAAAGCCTATTTCTAAATAATGTTCAATAGAAGACAAGAGGGTAAGTTACTAAAGATATTTTCAAAAGTAAAAGACTAATTAAGGTTTTTGCATATAATGATTATTAAGAACATCAATATGTTCAATTCATTAATATACTAAAATAATATTATTTATTCAACAAATAAATTGCTTTTATTAACCATTGTGGACAATTTCCAATGAAGTATATTTTAGGAAAAATATTTTTTAAATATGATTAAATAAATTATGAAATTACTTTTTAATTTTAAAAATTGTTGACATCCAAAGTATACAATGATAAATTAATTGTATACAATCTACACCATCCATTATTTTACTGCATTATATCCAGTGACATTAACATATACCTTTTAATGCATAATCCTATTCTAATACTTCTTCAGTACTTCAATTATAAGGATCCACAAAAACTCCAAATGGATTGATATGCTAAACTTGTAAGGGAACATTAAATTTATCTTCAAATAGGTTACGTTCTTATCTTAATTAAAATTAATTTAGTTCAGAAAAAATGTTTTAATTTCATTTTTTAAAATTTTTGCGTGTGGAATGGCGACATGGTAAAAATGGATCAAACTTCAAAGGTTCACTATATAATACACATTTACGATGAAATATTTCCAAGACTAATCAAACTATACTACAGCGGGGTTTGGTAAAAATAAGACCCCACTACTTGAGAATGACATAACATGACATACACAATTACGGTGACATTTTGAAAACTAAGATGTTCCTCTCCAATGATTTTAAAAACAACTTAGTTAACCATTCCAAATTCCTAGGAATGAATGGTACACCAGTTTGTGTCCACCTATGAACCTACACGAGAAATCGGAATGAATTCAGATGAAGAACCGATTTTTCAAGAACCATTGGTAGCAACATCTGTGCTCTTTTTCGTGCTATTTTCATCAGTAGGCTCGATGGACACAGCAGAAGGAGGAATTAACTCGAACAGAGGTTTACTTTCATCTCTAAAGCCACCTATGCATAGTGTATCACCACGACCGTGCCATGTGCCATTTTGAACATTGTTCATCTCAAGTGTTCTTGATTCCTGCAATACATATTACACATATTCAACACAATGGATAACTCCGATCACAGTCAACTCAAGTCACAAAAAAGGAAAGGATTTTGAAATGACCTGGCATAATGTGCAACAAGGACAGACAAGATGGTAGGCGCAGTCGTCCAACGAACTATCACTACCCTGAAAACATCATCGTTTGGTAGTGTGATTACATACATACAAAATCCACCCTTGAATTTTAGAGGATTAAGATGAAGATGAACTGAAATTCTTTACAACAAAATGAAGGATGGATACATGTTTACTGTAGTCTGTAGAAGAGCCATGTTCAAACAAGATAAAACTTATAATTCAGGGAGAAGAAAACACGTAAATAACTCCATCAAAACATGTCTAGGAATAATTAAGTGCTCATAAACAATTACAGTATAGGAAGAAAAAGTCACCTTGATGTTGAACTTCTTCCGCATACGAGTTCGGTAGAATCCTAAGTATACTCCAACAGCAATGGTGAATGCAACCGCTAGGTATAGGAAGTAATGAACCCTCCAGATAGTATAGGCAATGAAACTAACGAGGGCACCAAGAACAAGGACAATATAAACTATAGCCTGCGATCCAAAACACGGAAATTCATACTTCAGAAACCTACATTGCCAAATGTAAAAGAAAAATTCACAAAGAAATTGCCAATTCTAAAAGTGTTTCCCATTAGTTTTAGTTATAACTAGGCCAATCTAACCAACATATGCACTTTTAATTTCAACGAAATTTAATTATACCTGGAGATAGCAAGAACCAAAACCAGCTAGCTTCATATTCTTCCCAAATCGGTAGCAAGGACAACTGCAAAACGAAAAGTTCTACCATTCACAAACATGACTTATCACAAAAAGACCTTGTAAAATCACCACAAACCACAGCACATTATCGGTTTCCGCATGACATTTTGCATTTTAGTCTTTCATTGCCCCAGAAGCATGAACATAAATACATTGTAAAGAAGAAGGCATAAACATGTAATTGAACAATCAAATTAAAATGATTTTAACTTAACCCGTCAAAACGCGACCAAATATATCAGGAACTCAGAAATAATGAATATCAATGTTCCAAATCCCTCACCCCCATCATTGAGAAAATAAAAAAATCAGAGCCCTTCTTGAGTTCTATCATTTAAACCGTGAAAGCATAAACCTATGAACGAGACGAAAATCCATAGCCCACAAATGCACACTAAACAGGAAACCCGCTTTCCAGTCGCACAATTTACATTCCTTAAGTAGGTACCTAAAGATTAACGACGAAATAGAATATCTTACAGGACAAAAATTACTATCTTATAAGGACTTCTCTACCAGGAAATGAAGAATTAATAATTACAATAACCTAATAATTCCCCTTAGTTCTTTCCAAAATCAGCATAGCCTCAGACAAAACTAACGCTGTCCTCGTTCAAAACATTGTTCCAAACACACAATTTGTACCATTGAGAAAAGCACAAAAGAACATGAAAACCACAATATTAGTGCTTTTTTTTTTCAAATAAAAAGCAAGTAACATTAAACCTCACCACGCAGATTCAAGAGCGATGCGGCGATCGTCAAAGCAATCGAGGAGTTCACCCTCCCACATCCTCAAAACCCCACCTTGCTGCTCATCATCCCTGCCCCCAAGCTTCCCCCAACTTCCATGCGAACTTCGCAACGCCACCGAGGAACAGAGCTTGTCAAAATCCACAACCGCCGGACTCTCCAAAAGACTCTCCTTTTCATCATCCCCATTTTCCTCCCGTCCCTCCACCGCCCTCTGTTGCTTTTCCAAATCCCCCATTGCCCCCGAAAACCAAAACTGTTGCCCTTTCTCTTCTCTTTCCTTAAAGATCTTTGCTTTTCAATCAAACCCTCTCTTTCCAAGACACCCTTTGCGATTTCGCTTTAAGGAGTTTCAGAAAAGAGAAGGAAGAATATTTTTTTTTTCAGATAAAAAATAAAGACAGTGAGAATTGAGAATTCACGAACAATATATGTTTTGTGTCGTGGTGGCTTGAGTAGGTCATGTAATGAAAGCAAGTGGAACAATGTTTTTCCGGCGATAATAAATAAAAAAAAATAACAATACTAAACAGTATGATCCTCGGTTGGCGGGTAATAATGGCGTATTGGACCTACCACCCTAAAAGTGAGTCAATTTGGATGGCAGTGCAGCTACCACATTGTCACGCGAATATAGGTAGGATTTATTTTTCCATAAATTACTCCTTTTAATTTAAAGTCTACTAATTTTGATTTTGTTTCTTCTTAATTTGGGTAATTTTTCTAATAATAAACATCATTCTTTTCTTCTTATTCATCAAATGGGATAGATAATAAACAAATCTTTAAGGATGTCAAAGGGCACGCCAAAAATTACTACATCCTGATTCTTTGTTAAAGGAAAGAGAGTCAAAGGTTGAAATTAGAGAAAAAGGACAAAGTTTTTTGCAAATGGGATTATGTTAATATTAAAAAAAAAAACTAATTGGTTGGATGCGAAACGGATTTCACTATCATAGTACCAAGTTGCATCTTCTATAACGTGGCTTTTCATAAGCGTTCCCAAAACATAGTAATATAGTAATCATAGAGATATTTGGAATAAAAATTAAATAAGAGATATTTCTTTAAAAAGTTCAAATCTTGTTATATTATAATGTAACTATCATTATAATACATGTTGATTGAAGGGATAGTTCCTCTTTTATGAAAAGTTTTTTTCTATTTTAAGTCTTCTCTCCTAAGACCTAATAGTTCACTTTTTTTGTATAGAATGTACTTTAGTCATAGTGCAGCTTACTTGAACTATTGTGGAAGTAGAAGAAAACAATTGAATACACACATTCATATTGTGCATAACATAAAAAACAATGTCAAGCAAAAAAATTTAATTAAAAACCTATCATTGATTTATGAAATTTAAAGGTACCACTTTCTTTTACTTTTGACCCCTGGAAAAATATTCTGTTGTTTAAAATAAGTAATTAATTCATAATTTAGAAAGTGTGTTTCTTAGTCACATATTTACAAAATTATATTTTCAATTAAGAAAAAAAATGTTGTCGTTTTGATGAGAGTTTTTTTTAATGTTTAATTATATTATTTTTAGAGTTTGGACATTGTGTGGACAAAATTTAAATAAAGTAAAACAATATGATACCAACTTCTTGTATATTATTCAATTGATCTATCTTTATATATGAAGAGATTGTTACTTACAAACTTTAAAAATAACGAAAGGGTACTATTACTTTGCCTGGTTGACAAGGATACTTTTGCTTATTTAGAAACATCTGAAGCTTCCATGATATTTTTTCTATTTTAAAAATAAAAAAAAAATGTAAATAAAAAGGTGCAAGTTTGTTAGGTTGAGTTAAAACTTAAAAGGTTGGAACTTGTCTTCATGTCGTATGAATGTCATCTTTATGTAAAGAAATAAAAAAAAATGGCGAATATAAGTGGGGCAAGAAAAGTGATGAATTGTAGATGAGGACAAACATGTCGTTGCCAACCCAAGCCAAGCCACCTTCATCTTTATTTTGTGCCTTGGAAATATTGTGTTTTCCAAAAAGTAGAACGTGTAAAAAAAAATTATTTATATAAAAAAATATTTTTTTAATTTTCTTCGTCTAAATTAATGATGTAGAAAAAACAGTCAATGTATATTCTAATACTTGTATACATTTTATTTGGTGTAAAAGTTTTTGTGTGTGTAGTTTCAGGCTAATAATGTTTGAATTTAAGATGTTAGGCTAATGATGGTTGAAAGCGAAACAAGTACACACGGTTTTCTTTCAGGATTGCCTCGTTGGGTTTAAGAGCGTGAAATAATTTATTGTGTGTTCCCTCAACCACCCCACGTGCATCCACTTATTCCCCAACGATTTGACCACTGAAACACCTCGTCTTCTACTATATATCATATCCAAGAAGGAAATAATAATATGGCCAAGACCATATACACCATCATCAAATATGTTCTTATTCCTCAAAATATCCTAAAATGTTCGTTTTTAATCTATGAAAAAAGATTTATCAATTTTAATTCGTATATTTTAACAGGGGAATATTTTTGTCTCACTTTTTCAAATTGTTGATCAATGCAAAATTTGACAAGACAATATATTAGCTCGTTTTTTTTTAATTTTAAATGTAACCAAATTAAAAATATTCGAAGTTAAAACAATTAGCGCTATAACATAAATCATTATACCTAGATTAGAATCAATATCACCTTCAATAAACTAGAAAATTATAAATACTTTTTATAAAATTAAATTACCAATTCAGAATAGTTTCTTTGATATATTTAATTTACCCAAGAAATTAAGGGTTAATTGTTACAATTACTACCGTATTAGATAACTGGTGCTGAGTCAAATTTCTCCACAACGTTTTTTACTATTACGAGTCCTAATCAAGTTCACACCAAAACTGCAAATTCATGCAGTAATCAAAGTAAGTATTAGTGTTCAGAAACATAAATATCCCAACGAAGTTGGCGAACAACTCGATCAAAAGTTTATAGCTGTCTATTAATAATTTCATATTAGCAAACCCCATCAACATGGTAGATGATTTCTCGCCCACCAACCTCCAGTGGTGACAGCTAAGAATGAATCCATTTTTACAAGGTAGATAATCTCTCGCCCATCAAGACGATTTTTCACGTTATCAAGATTTTTCTCGGGTGAACAAAAACTAAAATACAGTAAACAAAGTAGAAAACCATAGATAACACAGATTCTGATTACCATGATAACGACGTAACAACATCATTAAGAGAGTTAAAACATAATTTTCTTTCCCTGAATAGAGAATCATACACCTAACGACCCAAATCAATATATAAGGCGTCAAGTTTTCATTGCAGGTCTAACCAGCCCCAATCCACTACCACTTCCCAAATGCTTGAAGTCTGTGGCTTGAAGATGATCCCCATGACCAGCAAAACCTGTTCCTCCCTTCTCCAAACTCACCAAATTTCTCTCTTTACAAGCCTTGTTGCAGACAAGACATACTTTATCAACGGCCATAAATCTATCAGCACACTTCTTGCAAAAGACATGCCCACATGAACTGAGGGCCACAAGCGACATTGTGTTGGTGAGAGTAACTTTGCAGCTTGGGCAAATGTAGGTCTTGTCAAGTGCCTTGGATTTTTTCTGCTCACTCGTATCCTCGGTAAACTGGACAGGGAAAAGTGTCTTCAACTTCAATTTCTCCTTGCCTTCCGGACAGATAGTACTGGTAGAAGGTGCCTCTACTTTAACAGAAGCTTCGGGCGTAGCAGAAGGCAGCCAAAATGCCTTCATTGTCCGAAGGGCTTCTTCCTCATAGGAAGTGACCTTCACACTGTTTGCCCCATGGAAACCATTCTTATCACGGCTATAATTTCTGTCACTATATTGTGGAACAGCACCATGATTCTGTTGATCAAATGCATCAAGCTCTTTGGCCTTTTGCAACATTAACTTCTCTTCTTCCTCCTCTTTTTCTTGCTTCTGCTGAGCAGCATGGGCTGCAAGCTTCCTGTTTTATTATATATATCAATATTGCAATCACATTGTTAAGGTTCACAACATAACAGCCATTGGATTCACACCAAGGAAAATATAGTAAACAAAGACAATATAGATTTAAAACTTCTGAGCAATCACATAGAACAGCAAATCCTTCTTGATAGGAATGGTAAAATCATTTCCTTTATTGTAAATGAAGTTAAAAAGGTTAAGGAATGGTTGATAGAATAAATATTTTAAATGGTAGCCCCATGCAATATGTAAACCAGAGATGGGATCTAGTAGCTAAAAGTGAAGCATTATAAATATTGATGACAAGGGAAAGTTAAATTAAACAAGGCAAATGGAAAAAGCTCACTGATAAGGGCTAATGGTGGTTAACAGGAACCATATCACAAGAAAAAACAAAGGTAATGTAATAAAAGTATTAAACTTCAGCGGCACACAGAAATGGTCAATCATGATTAGAATTTATCAAATAGTTGATAACCAGCGGTAAATGATATTATGACTTATGACGGAAAGTGATACTTTTCATCTTATTAGTTAATTTCCTTAACTACTGAGCAATCCCCCCAATCTTCATTTCATAAACAAAAATAAGCAGAAAAGAAAAAACATCTAAAATAGTGGATTTCATCCTTCTTTTTCAGTAAAAGAAAAAAAATACCATGTATGTCCCCCAATCCTTTAGTTTTCTTTCAGAAGAACCCAATGAAATCCATATTAAAAGTGAGGAAGTTAAAGAATCAAATCCTATGGAACAACTAAAGCTATTAAACAAAAAGATAACGGTTTCCATTAACCTAAATTGCAAAATTTTGTTTGAACAAGGATGTCCAAGAAATAGTTCTTCAAACTTTTGATGTGTTAGTGTTATTAGTTCTCATTCTTCATATTTACTCACCAGATAGCATACAAACACGAATATATCCATTTTATATAGCATACTTATAAAATGTGACATCTAACTTAAAAAGTGGAGCTATTGTGTCCATTAGGAAACCAGATTCCATAACCTAATTCCAAAGCCATACCATAAAGAATATTCTTATCATCCGAGTTTTTCTCAAGCAATCTCCCAATCTAGTCTTAACTCGCATATCTCAAAGAGGACATAACAAGCGAAAATCTTCAATCTGCAGATTGCATAAAGGACTGTCGAGACAGAGACAAGAAACAAACCAATAGGCACAGGAAGGACATCACCTTTACAAGCCTGCTGTACCATTACTGAATCGCAGCATATATAATTCAACCCAAATTCACAAAAAGAAAAAAAAATCATACAACACTCAAAAGGGATGCCTTAAACAACACGGCTCAACTATCCGAATACCAAAACATTAAAAAAAAATAGTGAAGCGTATTGATCATATCAAAGAACAAAAACTATCCTTGAAGAAAGCTCCACCCATGAATTCTAGCAAAACAACGAATATTCTTAGTTCACAGAACGCCAATACGATCGCACAGCTTCGATAAAACAAAACAATTCGTTAGGAAGTAAATATAAAAGCATATATCAAAAATTTCATACGAACCCTCCCTCCCACCCTTAACAAAGATAACTACAGAACGACCAATACAATTCCATTAATAATTACGTATCCCCAATTTCTACGTCATTCGTCAGCAGGAATTTGAACGACGCATATACTTGGAGTTCAATCATAGACTCTACAATTTCAGGCACAGAATAAAAAAGGGCAACGAATGGATACCTTTGAATGTCTTTCTTCTGAGACAATAGACACTGGAGAATGCACTCTTTGCAAAAGAGGTGGCCCTTGTGGCAGCTCATGGGATCGATTAGGGATTTGAGGCAGAGGCAACACGCGTCGAAGGGCTTGATGGAGTCTTTCCCCAACCTCTCTTTCTGAGTCCCATATCCTAGTTTTCGCTTCTCGTCGTACGTGAAGAACGCGAGATCGTTGTTGTTCTTCGAGTGTCTCTGAGGCATCTTCCCCAAATCACAATTCTCAACTTACACAGACACGATCCCTTATCACACCACAAAACGATCGATTGCTAGGGTTTCAGATCTTCAACTTAGACTTTGACTTGGTTCCGTCGCGTCAAGGGAACCTCAAGAAGCAACCAGAATTGAACTGGACCCCTTAATGGGCTCGGCCTCTCAGTTTTAATGGCCTTTTCAAATTTGTTAACATTTTCCTAATTTTATCTCCTTTTTCTAAAACCAATATTTCTACGAATAAATTTATCTTAAATAAGATGAGATAAAATATAATTAAGCTAAACTATAATTTTAATTATTTTATTTTATACATAAGATTCACGCTGCTCCTTTGTATTTTCAAAATTTAGTTTCATCTTTAACCTCTAAAAAATATCATGTTAATAATTTATTTTAAATTAACTACCATCCTTATCTTGAGATAACTACTTAAAATCATGTTAATATTTAAAGCTAAAGTATTAAATTATAATATAGATATAAAATAAAAGAATAAAATAAGTTAGTCTATAAATTATTGCAATAAAACAATGTTTTAAAAATTAGAGTAGTGACCGAAGCGATGAAGATATCGATCTATTTTATCAATGATTGAATATTATCTATTAAAATGTATAATCTTGTTTATATCGTGAGAGTGTATTTAATTACGATTTGAAAAGACTTTAAAACATTTTTTTAATAAAAATGTGGCATGGTATTCGAGATTTTTAAATACTCGAAATACTTGTACGATATTAAGTAAAGACTGTCATTTTTTTTTAAATAATGACCAATATAACAAGATTCAAATAGTATTTTTTTATATACAATAAAGAAAGAAGCATTCCAAATTATATACTTTTTTAGTAAAGTATTTAATGATTGGATTTTTATTAATTTTGTACATCTATAATATTGTTATGCCTTTTCACCTGTATCGAGATTTCTCTTAATATATTTTTTTCTAATTTTATCTTTAAAAAAATTAATTATTCTATTGATTTAATTATTTTTTATTTGACTGTTTTTTAAAAATTTAACTGTTATTCAATTATAAAATTACCTACAAAATTAATAAAAATATTTATAATAAAATTATAAATTTTACTTCTATTTAATTTTATAATAATAATATTATTATTATTATTTATTATCATAAAAAAACACATATTTATATAAATAATATCCGCATCCAAATATGTAAAACTTTCCAGCTTCCATTTAAGATTTCACTCAACTTAACGGTGATAACAGTATGATTCTCTTTTCTAATATCAAATATTTTTAAACCCATAAACGTCTACCTTTATAGTTAAAAATATAAACTTAGCATTTTAAAATTTATTGTTAGCTAAAAAGATTAGCTTTCTATTTTAATCATCCATATCAGCATGGAGATTAGTTTGAAATGTACCACGATTTTTCTATGTCAACAGTATTAATGTATGAATTATTATAAAAAAGAACAAGATTATTTAATAATCTTTTAACAAATAAGCATTGCAATATGGATTAGTACGTTAGAAACATGTAAGAACTTTAACTGTTTTTACATCTTTTAATTCAAATCGTAATATATATATATTTCTTATTGCCCATGCTAGTTGTTTTAAATTTAACCAAATGGTTTTACTTTTGCTATACAAATCATTAAACACTACCCTTCTATCGCCTGTCTTCTTTAAACTAGATTATTAACATTTTATTTGGTTATAACAATGTATGATAATAACAAAGCTGTTTCCTATTTCAATAATGCCCTGAAATTAAATATACTTTAGTTTTACTAACTTTTTACGAATAAAATAATAAGAAAGTATCAAATAAAAAGAAAATCACATAAAGTACTAATATTTTTTAAGCATGAAGTCCTTTAAATTATAAATCCATTAATCCTTTCAAAAAAAAATTATTTTATGATTACATATTTCATAAACATTATATATTTATTTATATTTGAAACAATAACATAATTGTTTCGAGTAAGGCATTGGGATCTCTTACTCAAAGCACTCAACGCTTTATGAAAGTTCTTCATCATCAAAGTTATTTTGTTTGATCTCTCTTTTTCTTGTCTAAGCTCCAAACCGTGTAGGAAAGTACCAAGGCATTCATCAATTTAGTAACTTTGTATAATAATCTTGTAATAAAGACTAACGATAAGAATTAATTACTTACATTTCATGAATCATATATTTATAAATATTAAAATGAGCTTAGTATTATATCATACTCATTATCAATAAATTATTTTCATTATTCTTATTAATTATTAATTTTCAATCAATGACTATTATTTTTATTAACGGTTATAAATAATTGTTATTGTTTAGATTAGTTATCAATTAATAATTCTTCCAGACTGATTGATATTTTTTCACAAAATGATTGACAACCTAGTCCATGGTTGACCAGTCCTACCGTACAATAATATTGATTAAAAAAAATTTGGAGTTGTAATTTAAACCACAAACTTTGAAGTGGTAAAGAAGAATATTTATAAAGGAGATTTGAGGCTAATAAGAAGAAGTTTATTCAGAAAAGACACTTCACACTTGTGGGATACCCAAAGGAGAGTGGTGGCTATAGTTTGAAGCTAAAGGATATATCTATGATACAGAATATTTGGCACTGGTGGTTCATACATACATATCCCACAATCAGAGACAAATCATACAAACCAACGGCTTTGGAGGGGAAAGAATCCAAGGAATAAACATATTTCATAAACCAAAAAGCATCTCTTATCTTTGGTGCTAAATTTTGCCAAAATAAAAGCTTCCACTTATGGCCACACAGGGGTTTCTCTCCTTGCAACGCAACCATTTTCATACATAATTCCTAACCCATCACGTTCCCTTTTTTTATTCCTTCAAATATTGTTTAAAAACTTAGACTTTAATTTAGTTTAACATTCTTTTGGAATCTACTCCCCATGATCAATTTCGCACTTAAATTATAATTTATCTATGCATGGAAGGCACGTGAAGATGTTGGACTTTGGTCCCACTTCCTTAGTCTCAGGTTCAAAGCTTAGTAATAATCCTATTTCACGCTCAATCACATGAGACATAAATATATGGATTTATTGTTTTTTCGTTTTCTTAACTTTCTATTTTAATCCAAGACATGACCATTTTCTGTATTGCATATTCTCAGGTTCAGATACAATATAGGCAATTATCCCAGATCAGACAAATCTTCGGCCAAAATGACTGTTTAGAATAAATTTTCCTCACATTTCGTGTTGGGTGTAGAGCCTTGTTATCACATCAAACAGTTGTTGAATGCATGAAATGTAACCAAACTACTGTAGTTAATTAGTACTACAGTAACAAATTCTAATAATTAATGCAAGTGGGTAATCTCTGATTAGATCATCAAGCTGAATGCTCTATGATCGCGACCCTTCACTATTTTCAAAACAGGAAAATCGAAATCAATGTTAGTGTCTGTTCTAGTTCAGAAAACTGAAACATATTGTGACAGACTCGAATTCCTCAAACCAAGCATCAAGGGGAGAAAGATCACAACAAAAACTCGTGGCACCTGAATGAATGGATGTGTAATAGGCACCGGAATCCGTATTCAACTATGTTTCATACTCTGATACTTGCTAACACATCAAACATATACTTGCAGCGTTTACTACAAAGAGATGGATGCATGATATTATTACAGCACACAAACTAACAACTGGCTCTGTTTGTGACTCGTGAAAATCTTTGATTTCCGAACAGAGGTGACCAGGCAAAGTTTATCGGGATTATAGTAAAGGGGGAGAAAAAGAATGAACAGGAAACACTAGGATACGATTTTTTAAGATGTTGTCAGTAATGTTATTTCCTCAAAACTAGAGCTTTATCTTATTAATTGATATTATGAAAGTTACATTGAATTATATATAGAAACTCTAATTCTGATCCAAAAAGAGCATACACAGCACTTAACAACTGTAACTGAATTTTGTACATCAAGATGTCGGAAGCATAAATCCGAAGCATTAATCTGAGACCCCCTCTTCAACGTTAGAGGACCTGGTAGAACTAGTTGCAGCACTATTTGAAGAAGCGGAAGCTGGGGGTGGTGGTGTAGATGTCCATGGAACCACTTGATTTTCTTCATCATCTTCTTCCGCTCCATCCTCATCGTTCTCTACATGGTCATCCATCTCATCATCATCATCATCATCATCATCATCATCATTATGGTCGTCATCATCTTCATCGTGATTCTGTCGGCTGCGGCTCTCACGGTTGTTGTTAACACAAGTGTTGCAAACGGAGACGGTGGGTACAAACTTGGGTCCAGTTCCATGCCAAGCCGTGAGCGACTGACAAACATGGCAGAGAAGAATCCTGAGATGTTTGGTGACGAGGAAGTTTGCACTGTGAACCTTGGCATCGCATTCCCAACAGAGGCTGGCTTGATCCGATTCACACGACAACTTTGCAGGACTGTTACAGAGATCACACTTCCTCATCTCAGCCTTGTACTAAATTTTGTTCTCTCTCTGCTGTTATTGCCAAACCACAGACCAGATATCATATATTGATTTGTGAACAAAAATAAACTATGGTGTTCGGGGAAGCTGTTGATGTAACAAACCACAGATTTTGCTTTCTCGC